>NC_064617.1:705204183-705354183 GCF_023898315.1 Schistocerca nitens | reverse complement strand
TGTCAGAATTCTCATCCAGTGTGGCGCAACTGCGTTACGATAGAAAAATGACTCGCAGAGAAGAGGATTTCGTGGTCTGTTGGACGGATGGTAGGTTGTTATACCTATGGTCTGGGTTCGATTCCCACTTCCGTCAATGATTTTAGATAGGGAGAGACAGATTCCATTCTCTCCTGGCTACACCAAGTGAAGGAGATATAATGGCTGCGTGGTCTGAAAATTCACATTAAAGATGATATTCCTTCTTTACCAAGTAGACGGTAGGTTGAACCACAATAAAGTCTGGAGTGGCGACATGTAGAAACTCTATCACCAGTAACCTTTCTTATACTAGTTATTTATTTCAAGTGACGACACAA
Source organism: Schistocerca nitens (assembly GCF_023898315.1). Classification (NCBI taxonomy): domain Eukaryota; kingdom Metazoa; phylum Arthropoda; class Insecta; order Orthoptera; family Acrididae; genus Schistocerca; species Schistocerca nitens. The sequence continues at coordinate 705,353,824 of NC_064617.1, read as the reverse complement.
ACGCTATGTATGGTCACAGGACACTTATTCCATCTTTTATTTGAGCTTCTGTATGTCGATAAAATTGGTTCTAAACTGGGAATGCAACTCAGACCGCCCTTAACGCGGAATTTGATCCCTTCGTGGCAATACAGCTCGGCTACAATTTGTTGTTTGTTCAAAACTGCAGATTCCTCAACACCTTCACATATTACGCGTTAATGGGATCGAATCCTGGCCCAGCACTAAAGATGTAATTATGTATTATCAAGCTCTATCATGAGAACACCTATCTGCTGGTGGGTAATAATTTTGATTTTTAATGTATTTTCATTCGTTGTCAACACTAACGATATCTGACTTTTTACCTCCCAGTGAGACACAGAACTATTTGCGAGATGACTGTAAGTTCAAGATGCTATTCTGAGCAGCTGGTGGAGAAAAATTCGGTAGCTGACGTCTCTTTGTGTGTAGTCAACAACGATATGTGTGGGGCTCTATTCCCAGTGAGCGCTGAACTCTTCGTCATATTATTTCAGTTCGTCGTGTCATTTAATGTTCATACATATTCTCAACTAGCTGCTCGTGAATAACTTTAATTTTTAATGTCATTTTGTGCTAAATAGTTCAAATGGTTCAAATGGCTCTGAGCACTATGGGACTTAACTTCTAAGGTCATCAGTCCCCTAGAACTTAGAACTACGTAAACCTAACTAACCTAAGGACATCACTCACATCCATGCCCGAGGCAGGATTCGAACCTGCGACCGTAGCGGTCACGCGGTTCCAGACTGAAGCGCCTAGAACCGCACGGCCACACCGGCCGGCCCCCACCATCTGGTATCAATGCATTACCCTATCATCCATTATATATAATCATTTTCATAGTACACTTGATATTATAGATGAGTAGGACACAAGACAGGACATAGATAATGTCCGTTTGACGTCAACAGTGTGTAACATTTTACTTTTTTTGAATAGGACAATGTTCCTCTCCAATAATTTTTAGATTAGTTACAATAAGCTTACGCTGCAAGAGAATTCGCTTGTATTTTTCAAAATGTGGTCTGTTGTCGGTTTGAAGGCCTTCCATAACATCGGCAACTCCACCGAGGGCTGTCTGGAGTAGGGTGGAGATAGCAATGTGAAAGTTGCGAGCTGTAGAAGACGATCTTCATATTCCTAATGCGATTAGGACATCGTATACTCGTGACGACGTGTAGCACCTGTGCAGTCAGTCACCCAATTTCAGAATTCATTTTGAGTAATCCTGCTAAATTCCCAAAATATTGTCTTTTTATATTGATGAGTAATATGGATAGTCGTCACGTTGATGTGCCGTCCACAACGCAAATTTAATGTTACTATCCTAGGAACTAACCTGCAATACGTTTTGTATTTCATAATCGGAACTATCTGCATTAACCGTCATCAGAGCAATGTCAGGGAACAGAATGCAGCAGTGCCTTGCTACCTACTTGAGGACCTGCTTGAGTCGTGTTCTAAGGAAAGGGTAGTTGCTGGTTCACATTATATTACACTAGCGAGAAGTACCGACTTTTCCTTTTCTCTGCAAACATCCAGAACTAAATTCAGTAACTAAATGCTAAGAATATATTTGCATTGTGCCAACTCAAAGATCAATAGATATGGATATAGATATAGATACAGATTTTTATATTTAAAGCCATTCTCGTTCTGCGTTGGAATAAACATCATTCATTATTTGCTTGTTCTTGTTACGATTGTTATTGTCATTCTCTCACTCGCAAGAGTTTTCGCATTCCTATTTGGTATCGATGCACATGAAGAGTGGCTATGAAAGAAGGGAATACTGAATGTTACGTCATGCAGAATACACTCATTTACTTCGGCTCCTCGTGATCTACGCTACAGAAGAAGTGAGATACATAAAGTTGACAGTGTGAGGACAGACCTGGTAGCACAACTGTGCAACTACACAGTGTTACCAGATAAAATGGTGCTGCGGAATCGAAAGTGTAGTACGGACTTTGCCACAGTAGCAGACAGCTGGTAATTTAGGACCATGACCGTGGATTACACTTTGGTCAGTGCTGGTTAGAGTGCTGCAACTGTAAATGGAAGGCTTTGTTTGATAGTCTTATGCTGATGCTGTCTGAATAAATTATGCCATTGGATACAAAGCGGTTTAGTTTTGAGACCTAACCCACGAGGGGGGAAGGCACAGTGGTCTGCTTCAGGAATTCCAAGCAATAAAACACAAAAAACAACCCAGGAAGGGAGACATGCATTTGGAATCTGTTCATCGTTACGGGGTCAAACAAGAGGGTAACATTACTGAAACAATGATCGGGCTACTTAGTATATAATAGAGCATACAGATTTCAAGGAGGAAACGTATGAAGACGCAGACTTCCTCGTTATCAATATGTGCGGCATATCTTTCGTGTTAACGAAAGTAAATTCCCGCTTTACCTCTTCTTACGTGTCAAATGAAATGAATGCCATGAGGAATAGAATATTTGTTGACTGCGTCTCTTCTTGCTTCCATCCTTACCAACATATTTCTTCATTCTCGTGGTAATCATGACATTCTATGTGTATGCTGCAAAAGATTGCAAGTGGACAAATTCGACATCGAGGTGCAAAGCGTTATATTCAATTCGAATAAGCTTCCGGTGTATTTTTACTTCGTTTGTATTTTTAGATGATTATGAACGTTACGGAAAAGTATCTCACATGCTTTATGTTGAATGAGAAACATTGAATGATCCGTTTTGCTTTCCCTACGTTGAAATGATATAATGTCGGCGTCAACAGCCTTCTTCCACGCCGGAAGCTGAAACTTGTATGATTCTGGATTAATGATAATTGAATGTCTCATATGTATACATAGCCCACAAGGCGACGTCAGGAACCATCAGGGGAGAACGCCGCATCAAAACCAAACGTGCGCGCGCGTCTCCACTCTGAAGAACCGTATCGGAGAATCACGGCAAGCATTTCGCTGAAGAGCTGCCTCGTCAGAGAGCCTAGAAATGGCAGCGTCGTAGCAAGTATTTGTCAACACTCTGATAGTGCATTTACTTCCGGGTGTAGGTCGGCGTTACCTCGCTAAATTCACTTGACATTCGTTTTCCACATCGAAGACTCGTACGATATAATCCACTGCAAGATGACACAATTAGAAAGTATATTTAATTTCTGGACTCCAAGAACGGCGTTCTTCACATAAGTAACACCTGTTTGTGTGTGCATTCGGGAGGACGACGGTGCAATCCCGCGCCCGGCCATCCTGATTTAGGTTTTCAATGATTTCCCTAAATCGCTTCAGGCAAATGCCGGGATGGTTCCTTAGGAAGGGCACGGCCGATTTCCTTCCCCATCCTTCCTCAATCCGAGCTTGTGCTCCGTCTCTAATGACATCGTTGTCGACGGGACGTTAAAACAGTAATCTCCACCTCCTCTGTTCGTGTGTTTAAGGTTGCGTTTTGAGGCTCAGGCAACATCGCAGTGACTACATTCCGCCTCTGGCCGCCAGTGTGTCGTTAGCTCAGAGGTTCCCTTGTGCGTTGCAGTGCTTGTACTATAAGACATAGCAGTTCGAATCACGGTAGAAGCCGCTGACTACAACCTTTTATTTTCCATTTTAATTAATGGAGTTGCAAACTGCTAGTAAAAATTTCTTATGCGAAATCTGAAGAATGCCTTTAAACATCAATCTTCGTCCGATTTCGACTTAGTAAATTAAGTTAATATCATGGATTTCTGCTTTGCAAATTCCAAGGTGCTTCACTGTAAAATAGACCCTGAAAAGATTCAAACCGACTGTCAACGATATAAATTTGAGCTTTGTTCGTCATATAGGTCTAACATGTCAGAAGGTTGTTTATGAAGCGCACATGTTCATTAATATAGTTCCCTTCTTCTAAATTTTTGCAATAGCATTTAACTGTAGACGTTTTCTAACACCGGCGTTAGCAATTCCTTTCCGTTCTCTGAAACCTTCAAAACGACAAATTTTTCTGGTTTAAATCTGATGACCTTAACTATCACTTCCGATCAACAATAAATACTTCATGAACCCATACATGGAACTCCAAATGTGCAGTGTTCCTGCACTGCTACAGAGCATGCATTGCAAGGTATTCACACAGTTTATCGCATAGACTTACCATAAGGAATGAAACAAGAACTGTAATACACTTTACACCACAGACGCTCACTCTGGCTTGACGAAAACATCCAAACATTGACCAAAAGTTGCACAAATAATTGAGTTTGAAAGGAAAAGAAACGAGGTATGAAGCATTTATAAATTCATCGAATGTAGTGAGGTGGTTTAATTTCGTCCCAGTCTATAAAATTAATTTCGGGCCATACTCAGCTCTTGCCGATTAATGTAATATAATACCCGCCTACTAATCAGGGCGTCTGTCTCCGTTGCTTTTGAGCGTGAATGGAAATTGTAGAAATTTTCTGTGGAGCAACATTTAATAATAAAGCGTTTTAAATCATCAAAAGCGATGAGCGGTAGCAGGCGCTTTCGATAAAGAACGGGGGAGTGCTGCGCCGCTGCTGTCGCCACGGCCGCTGCCAGTAGCCAGCAAATGGATCCCGGAGCTTTGCCGCATACGGCGTCCAGAGGAGGACAGTCTGCAGGAAATCTGCCGCAAAATCGTTACTGGATAAAATTTTGATATCGGTGTGTCACAAAGCGAAATAGATTGAATCTGCGCTACCATTACATTCACGTCTTCAGCATTCAGACAGAAGAGGCTATAAAAATGTTTTATGCCAGCTGCTCTCGATCCACTGACATTATGAACAGAAACAACGCACGCTACCGCTAGACCACAGGCGTAATCAGCCTTGAGTTTCTCTATCGTGGGACAAGTTTTCCTCCAGGAAGTGCCGCAGTCTACAGTGTTGCCAGATTGTGCAGATAACCGGACTTAGAGAATTAGCGAGTTGGCCAGTTTTTTTGTCCCATGTCGCGATCGGCGCGGACTTAGCCTCTGAAGCGGCCGGCCGCCGGTCAAGTTTTATGTCAAAGAGTGTACATTATTCCTGTCAGCAAAAAGGATGCACGAGCTGTTAGCTGACTGTGTGTCGCACTTGTCACGTCTTGCACTCCTTCGAATTGTGTGGATGACATTTTTCCGGGAGTCAGATGGTATATTGCCAAACTCATGCATTCTAGATACAAACGTGAACAGACATATTGTGTCACTGCCCCACTAATTTTAGAAATTTTAGTGGAATTTCATCTATCCCTTCAGCCTTATCATATTTGAAAGACCTACCCGTGGTCTAGGGGTAGTGTCTTTGATTCATCATCAAAACGTCTTTAGTCCCGGGTTCGATCCCCGCCACTGTCTAAATTTTGATAAACAATCAGCATTGGCGGCCGAAGACTTCCAGCATAAGAAGTCAGCCTCATTCTGCCAACGGCCTTGTCAAAGAGGGCGGGGGAGCGGATAGAGGTTCAGGCCACTCTCTTGTCCTAGGGGTGGGAAATTGCCCCTAAAGGCGGAAGAATCAGCAATGATCAACGACACGAGGATGCAGAAGGCAATGGAAACCACTGCATTAAAGACAAGTAACGTGTATCCACAGGACATGTGGCCTGTAATTGAAGAAGTGTCATGATGATCTCTCCATTGGTAAAAGATTCCGGAATAGTCCCCCATTCGGATCTCCTGGAGGGGACTGCAAAGGGGGAGGTTACCAAGAAAAAGATTGAATAATCAACGAAAGGATAACGTTATACGAGTCGGGGCGTGGAATGTCAGAAGCTTGAACGTGGTAGGGAAACTAGAAAATCTGAAAAGGGAAATGCAAAGGCTCAATCTAGATATAGTAGGGGTCAGTGAAGTGAAGTGGAAGGAAGACAAGGATTTCTGGTCAGATGAGTATCGGGTAATATCAACAGCAGCAGAAAATGGTATAACAGGTGTAGGATTCGTTATGAATAGGAAGGTAGGGCAGAGGGTGTGTTACTGTGAACAGTTCAGTGACCGGGTTGTTCTAATCAGAATCGACAGCAGACCAACATCGACAACGATAGTTCAGGTATACATGCCGACGTCGCAAGCTGAAGATGAACAGATAGAGAAAGTGTATGAGGATATTGAAAGGGTAATGCAGTATGTAAAGGGGGACGAAAATCTAACTAAGAAGGGTGTAAGACAAAGCTGTAGCCTTTCGCCCCTACTCTTCAATCTGTACATCGAGGAAGCAATGATGGAAATAAAAGAAAGGTTCAGGAGTGGAATTAAAATTCAAGGTGAAAGGATATCAATGATACGATTCGCTGATGACATTGCTATCCTGAGTGAAAGTGAAGAAGAATTAAATGATCTGCTGAACGGAATGAACAGTTTAATGAGTACACGGTATGGTTTGAGAGTAAATCGGAGAAAGACGAAGGTAATGAGAAGTAGTAGAAATGAGAACAGCGAGAAACTTAACATCAAGATTGATGGTCACGAAGTCAATGAAGTTAAGGAATTCTGCTACCTAGGCGGTAAAATAACCAATGACGGACGGAGCAAGGAGGACATCAAAAGCAGACTCGCTATGGCAAAAAAGGCATTTCTGGCCAAGAGAAGTCTACTAATATCAAATACCGGCCTTAATTTGAGGAAGAAATTTCTGAGGATGTACGACTGGAGTACAGCATTGTATGGTAGTGAAACATGGACTGTGGCAAAACCGGAACAAAAGAGAATCGAAGCATTTGAGATGTGGTGCTATAGACGAATGTTGAAAATTAGGTGGACTGATAAGGTAAGGAATGAGGAGGTTCTACGCAGAATCGGAGAGGAAAGGAATATGTGGAAAACACTGATAAGGAGAAGGGACAGGATGATAGGACATCTGCTAAGACATGAGGGAATGACTTCCATGGTACTAGAAGGAGCTGTAGGGGGCAAAAACTGTAGAGGAAGGAAGACAGAGATTGGAATACATCAAGCAAATAATTGAGGACGTAGGTTGCAAGTGCTACTCTGAGATGAAGGGGTTAGCACAGGAAAAGAATTCGTGGCAGGCCGCATCAAACCAGTCAGTAGACTGATGACCAAAAAAAGAAATTCTGATTTTAGTACTTTATTGCCTATTTCCTCTAAATCGACTCCTGTTTCTTCTTCCATCCCATCAGACAAATCTTGCCCTCATAGAGGCCTTTAATGTACTCTTTCCGCGTATCCGCTACCTCCTTTGCATTTAACAGTGGAATTCCCGTTTCTCTCTTAATGTTACCACCCTTCCTTTTTAATTTCACCGAATGTTTTTAGATTTGCTTTGTGACGAGTTCGATTTCTTCAGATTTTTCATGAAACTATTTCGTCTTAGCTTCTCTGCATTTCCTATTTGTTCCATTCCTGACCGACTTATATTTCTGTATTCCTGGGTTTCCCCTTAACTTTTTTTGTACTTCCTTCTTTCATCGATCAACCGTGGTATTTCTTCTGTTACCCATGGTTTCTTCGGAGTTACCTTCTTTGTACCTACTATTTTCTTTCCAGCTTCTGGGACGGCCCTTTTTGGAGATATTCCTGTCCATGACTATTAGATTTTCATCTCCCTTTATGTACTGCATTACCCGTTCAATATCCTCAATACTTTCTGTATCTCTTCATCCTCGGCTTGCGGCGTCGGTATGAATACCTAACCTATCGTTCTTGGTGTTGTTTTGCTGTCGATTCTGATGAGAACAACCCTATCACTGAACTGCTCACAGTAACATACTCTCTACCCTATCTTCCTATTCATAACGAATCCTACTCCCTTAGATTATTTTCTACTGATTTTGATATTACCTCATACTAATCTGGCCAGAAATCCTCGTCTTCCTTCCATTTAACTTCACTCACTAACACCATATCTAGACCGAGCCTTTGCATTTCCCTTTGAAGATTATCTGCTTTCCTACCCCGTTCAAACTTCTGACATTCCACGCCACGACTCGCAGAAAGTTATCCGTTATCATTACATAATGTATGAGAAACCTTCCGTAGTGTCCTGCTCTCTTCCACATGTACAAACTTCTTTTATGATTTCTAAACCTTGTATTAGCAATAATTTAACTGTGCAAAATTCAACAACGTGGCGTTTTTTCGTTCCTCTCCCTCCCGCCCAACTTTTCCTATATTTAGTGGCTTTTACGCTTTGACATTTCTAGCTGTATGTCTGTCTAGGTAGTGTAGTTTCATACCTATTAGGGACTGTACGTCACCATTAGTGGCATTTCTAATGGCGCTTCTGTGTTTAAACTACCTAATTGTATAATTACGTACATTGCAATCGGTCCCTATAAACACTGCCCGTCTGAGCTTCTATATGTGATTACTGTGTTACCGTAAATTTCTCATGTGCGTCTTCACACTTCAACTCTAAAAGTTTTACACAACCTTTGAAGTTAATGATATCGGTGTGTGTGTTAATCGTAACAGCATTTTGCTAAATGGAATCTGACGCGCAAAAGCGTAGTCCTCAGTGTTCCCTGAATGCACTAAACAATATTAAAATTTGGCCCCAAATAATGTCATGGGTTTCCTGTGCGACAACAAATGACTGGGCTCTGCTAATCAGTGCAATTACAGTATTCGCGCTGCTAGCAGTGTTGTGTAAATAAATCTTGCAGAGTGCGATACGAGAGTGCCAAGCGCCAACATATCTCATTATCACTCAGATTGCGAGAGGTGCAATGCGATTCCCAACAGTTTTATTTCACAAACATTTGAACAGCAAATGGGATATGCAGTCTCAATGACGAATAACTTGAAAGTTATTTCTTTAGACTAAACTTTCATGAAACAAATACTTTGAACTAAATTTAGATTCAGTGCTTTGAAAGAAAAAGGGGTAGAGAGTGATTTGGTTCCTTCCTGAGCTTATGCATATTATTAAGTAGTTAAACCGACAAAGCTACTGAAAATGCAAACCCAAAAACGCTGCGTAAACACTACATTCTACTTGTTCCAATGCTAGCGCAAGCCAATTCGTAGCCAGATATTATCTTATTTTATATCTTTCAAGCTTAACCAACAGCATTTCGAATATTTCGACCGACGCTCAAAACAGGAGTCCTCCCCAGCGGATATGCTACTCAACAACGTCATGAACTTTGGAATCAAGAGAGTCTCATTTATGTGTGTCCTCAGGAAAGGTGTTCTCTGTGGCAAATATAACAACAAAACTGTCACTTCTCATAATGCAGAAACCCTACAGTATCTTTCTCGTCGTCCTATTACTGAACTCCAGTCATCCATCACATATAAATCTTCCCTTTCGTTACTATCTAAATACTTCTAATTCCATCATATATTCATTCAATATATTCACAAACCGTGAAGCTAGTTGGCATATAGACTTCTGCTACTGTGGTTGGTATTGGATTCATGTCCGTCTTGGCTACTATAGGGTTTTCACTATGCTTTTCATAGTAGTTTACATCAATTCCTACTTTCTTATTCATTAATGAGCCTGATCTGGCGATACTCGTATTAAATTTTGTGTTGATAGCCCCCTACTGGGCTGACCAGCAGTCCTGTTCTTCTTGCCACCATCGCTAATTCGCACTACTTCTAACTTCAACCAATCTATTTCCTTTTTTTAAAAAGAAAGTTTTTAAGCTAGATATCTGATTGAGAGGTTTCATATTTCACGCTTCGATGGGAAGAACTCCAGTTTTGTTTCTCTCGATCACAGTATTCTCCTGAATGGTCACCGCCTTGAAATCCGAATGTGGAACTATGTTAGTTCCCGAATATTTTACCCGGAATGATGCCGTCATCATTAATCTACACAGCAGGGCGGTATGTCTTCGGGATATACAGCGGATGTACACTGAGCAAGACAGTTAAAGGGCCACTAATTCGATACCGCGTTACTGTCTCCCATTCCTATGCAGAACTTTGAATTTTGGTTCAAAGATGCCTACAATGTTATTCTGTAAGGGTAAAATTGTATGACGGCGTATGAAATCACACTCGAGCTTCAAATATCAAGATTTCCACACATGCGAAGAAATGTCAGATCTGGATTAATGAAGTCGCACTGGCACCACATTTCACCACAATTCTACCCAGCACCACCGTAGACCTGTCACATGATAGTAAGGTCGTCTTAGCCCCTCTTAGCCATATTACACCCCTTCTTTTGAGGCCTCTGCGATTGAGGTCGAAAACCCGATACCCAGCGTTTAAATTATGCAGCTTTCTCATGAGTGTCGGCGGAGAACATTTCAGACACACCACCTCTTAGTACCGACACGAAAATGCTTCAGGAGGTGCGACAAAGAGTGTTAATGAAAACGTTCTTTCCTTTAGGGCCTTTTCTTCACGAGTGCTGGCGTCGCCGACTCCGACTGCTACGTCACAGGGCGCCACGCTTTGGCAGCAGTAGAGAGGAAGGTTAGAGACATGTTTGAACAATATTTCAAAGTTCTGCGTCGACATTCGAGATATTTACGGGGTTTTGAAAAAATAACCCCTTAATTGCTTTGGACAGTTTAGTTTCTCCTAGCTATCAGCCGTTCGCGGTACCTGCATAACAAGACCCAGTTGGCTACTCTTACAGGGGCAGTCAAGTATACAGACTGTTACCCTGCTACCACTGCAAAGGCTGCTGCCCCTCTTCAGGTAACACTTGTTTCACCTCTCCACTGTTCTTCCCAACGCGGTTACACTTATGCATGTAGAACTCAAGTAAGTTACATGCCATTGGCAACAACAGTGTAACACTTCTTAATTCTTATATTTTCTCTTTATCTGATCCGAGTGAACGCTTGGTATATAAATTTACGTAACATACCACATTCGAGCAAGTATTCCTCTTACTAAATTTTTCCAGTCAAGTTAGTACGTAGTAATGAAGCTAAAGAGAACGTAGCTACTTGGAAATGGTATGGTATTAAGGTCTCCACTGCCAGATGTGCAGTGCCAGTACCTGCTTCCCTCGAGGATCCTGTTTCAACTACCGTTCATCACATCGTGATGCTCTGTGACGCAAAACAACGGAACGAGTTACGTCTAGTCCATAACGACGAACCAGAAGCCGCTCAAGTAAAATACAATCTAAGACCAAAATAACGACACACCACGAACGTGTGCCCGACCGAGACTCGAACTCGGGACCGTTGCCTTTCGCGGGCAAGTGCTCTACCATCTTTTTTTTTTTACATGGCAGGCGCTTTATCCATCTTCTTTTTTGTTTTTTTTTCTTTTTTTTAAAACCCTTTAATAAAATGGAACTAAAAAAACAAGTGCCACCGCCACTTTTCATCCTATAACAAAATAATCTGGGCCACTTCAGGCGTTGGCTCCTGACTATACCTACCCCAGAGAGCTGCCCATATACCAGGGGAAATATGGGAAATCAAGGTTAGGGCTATCCTTACAAACAAAACAAAATCTTCCTTTTTCTGAATTTTATTTTAATTTTTTTTGTTTTATATTTATTTATTTAATTTTTTTTGTGTGTAATTGATCACATGCCTTCTGCGCCCCGCTGGTAATATGTTGAGTCACGTCTTCTCGAAATTGATGTGTTCCGTTCAATTGTTCAGAAATGTTCATTGGTTCAAACAGGAAACCTTCTTCTCTCTTGGCTTAACACATTCCAGCTGCGAGGCGGCTCGTGGAAAGCACTCCCAAGGAAGTTCGAGAAAAATTGTCTGTATTTTGGGTGACGGGCAACGACATAATGACGGTCATTGAGGTATGTCCAAAAATCGAGTACAGAGTCTACAGTTTGTCCAAATAAGTAGTGAATGGCATGTCCGCGAATCCAATTCACAGCATTGGTCTTTGTCCGAGGAAAATATTCACGTTCCGTAAATAATAATAAAAGGGGAGTACCATCTGAGCTACCGAAGCACGACTCACGCCCGGCCCTCACAGCTTTACTTCTGCCAGTATCTCGTCTCCTACCTTCCAAACTTTACAGAAGTTCTCCTGCGAAACTTGCAGAACTAGCACTCCTGAAAGAAAGGATACTGCGGAGACATGGCTTAGCCACAGCCTGGGGATGTTTCCAGAATGAGATTTTCACTCAGCAGCGGAGTGTGCGCTGATATGAAACTTCCTTTCTTTCAGGAGTGCTAGTGCTGCAAGTTTCGCAGGAGAACTTCTGTAAAGTTTGGAAGGTAGGAGACGAGATACTGGCAGAAGTAAAGCTGTGAGGGCCGGGCGTGAGTCGTGCTTCGGTAGCTCAGATAGTAGAGCACTTGCCCGCGAAAGGCAAAGGTCCCGAGTTCGAGTCTCGGTCGGGCACACAGTTTTAATCTGCCAGGAAGTTTCAAAATAATTACAGTTTCAGAAAAATTGGATAATCTATTCAAAAGAAAGAGCTTGACAAATTCAGCAAGTCAATAAAGTGTTGGTCCACAGCTTGTCCTTCCAGTTATTCGGTTTGACATCGATTGACAGAGTTGTTGGATGTCCTTCGAAGGAATATCGCACCAAATTCAGTCCAATTGGCGCTTTATATCGCTGTTTATCAAGGCTCAGTTCGAAGTGAGACCTATCGCTGAAGACATTTCTACTCCAGTCAATGAAATTTCAGGACGAAGACGTATCTGGAGACGCTCCGGACAGCAGGTAGTAACCTGAGGGTCGCCCAACATACGGCCCGCAAACCAGGAGTGATGATGGTCTGGGGTGCCATTACTTTCCATAGCAGGATCCCTTTGGTTGTCATCCGCGGCACCCTTACAGCACAGCGATCCGTCGAAGACATACAAATCTCCATTCAGTTTCCCTTCTTGGTAAGCCACCATGCGCTTATATTTAAGCGAGATAATGTCCGTCCACACACAACCACGGAAAAATATAGGTTCATTCAATATAACACTTTGTGCGGTTCCATTTGTGCCAAGTTTATTTTCCAGGCTTATTATGTGTTTGTAGACAGGCATGCGGTAGCGGCGTTGACGATACACACGTCGACGAGGCATAGTGCTTCAATGTTGTTGCAGATAGAGCTCATAGCGGAATGATTCCGCTGGCGTGCACTGCCCGCTTATAAAGGGAGCGAACGACCATGGTTACGTAACGCAGCTGATACGGGACTTAGACTCTGCAGGCACCAGCAGGCGGGCGTTATCCCGGACGCGCGCTGTAGGTGTTCTAGCAGCGCGCTCCGCTGGTGCTGATTCGAATCCAGGTAGAGAGACATTCTCACATCGGACACATAATAAGCCTGGAAAATAAACTTGGCACAAAAGGAACCTCACAAAGTGATATACTGAATGGACCTATATTCTTCCGTGGATGTCTAGTTAATTTCAGTCTCAAAAATGGCTCTGAGCACTATGGGACTCAACTGCTGAGGTCATTAGTCCCCTAGAACTTAGAACTAGTTAAACCTAACTAACCTAAGGACATCACAAACACCCATGCCCGAGGCAGGATTCGAACCTGCGACCGTAGCGGTCTTGCGGTTCCAGACTGCAGCGCCTTTAACCGCACGGCCACTTCGGCCGGCATTTCAGTCTCGATGCTGGCACTGGGAGTACTGGAAGTGGATGGGTTACTCTAGCTATTGCCCGATGTGAGCGTCTTGGCCAGATACGTCACCGAATCTCTTCCCACTTGAGGACGTTTAGGGCATTATGAGCATGGCGGAATTTTTACCATCTAACGCGCTAATTGGACGGAATTGCGCACGATATTTCTCTGGAGGACATCCAGTTAATGCCATACCGAATAACTGATTGCATAAGGGCCACTCGCGGACCAAATCGTTAGTGGCTTGCTAGATTTGTGAAGCTCTTTTTCTTGAATAAATCATCCAGTTTTTCTGATATTCCAATCGTTTGTTTGTCTGTACATGTGCATCACATCTATCAGTTTTCGTCTCATTCGGGTAACTCCTACTTAATGATTTTTTAAAAATTTTTATGTTACTTTTTTAGTGGAATTCAGTTAAATCAATATACAGGTCGATACAGCGAATCAAAACAGGACGGGATGCATTACTCATGCTGTACCGTGGTTAATTGCGACCGCAAACACGCGTTGAAGTATGCCACAATAGAAACAAAACCATTGCAGTACACATGGGTCCACAAGTGAGGCATTTGCGCTCTGTGTAGTTACGATTCATCACTCACTTGAATATGAAACATTGTTCTAGTTTCCAAAACTGTAGACTCGGCCGCAAAACTTAAAGATGAGATAGAAAGAGTAACATGACGTGTCAACAACAAGGCGGAAATAACTGAAAGTGCCGAAGCACGATTCAAGAGTTTTCCAAGTCGTCCACAGTTAGCTTGATGTTACATGCCATTGAGTTCAACGTGACAGCAACGCCAAATTGGCTGGTCCCACAACACGAGGTATATATATATATATATATATATATATATATATATATATATATATATATATATGTGTGTGTGTGTGTGTGTGTGTGTGTGTGTGTGTGTGAGTGAATGTCAGTTAGCGAGCAGTTACGGTGCACTCTGGATGTATTCTTCATTAGAATGTGGCTCGAACAGGACATCTGGATGTCTTCAAACGAGGAAGAATCAGCAAGGGATTGGAAGAAGGACGAAATGTGTGGGGTGTAGCTCAGGAATTGGGTATTTCTTAGAGCACTGTTTCACGTGCGTGGGGAGCGTTTCGAACCATAGTTACTGCTGGTCAAAAGACAGATCGCCAATCACAGTCAAGTACTGCAATACATGATCACTACATTGTCAAACGTGCAAGAAGCGACAGACTTCCAACAACGGGAGCAATTGCAAGAAATTTTACAGGACTGCAAGGCATCTAATCTCACCCCGATTGCACGGGGTCGATCTCTTTCCCCGACGATTAGTGCCTTGTGTTTCGTTGACACCCGCACCTCGGCGGCTCCGTTTGTGACAGTGCCAAGAGAATAGGGACCGGACGAATGAGGTGTGGGGTGGAATGCTCATCTCGGATGAGAGCAAATTCAGTCTGAGTAGTGATATGGATACGCCGTCATGTAGCGAGAGGTGGGAATACGTAATACACCCAAGAACATTGTCGAACACGACCATTTCAAGAGTCCATGTGTAATGGCATGAGGACGCGTAATGTTGCGTGGGAGAACTGAGCTAAAAATCTGGAGTACGGTACACGCGCCGATCAGTGTTGTGAGTACTCCTTTCGCTTGTGCATCTTTATTGATGACAGTGCGCGACCCATCCAACAGCGCAGTCGAAGGAGATCTTCGTACGAGAGGAGGCACGTGTAGGATACTTTGTGGGAGGCATATTGCAGCACTTCGACAAGCAGCAGCGATAAACCAGCCGTTGTCAGTCTCGCTGGTGGAGGCATGGAATGCCCTACCACAAGAACTCCGTATCACGCTCGTGGCCAGAACAGGAGCACGTTGTAGGGTATACTTCGCAGTCCGCGGTGATCACATACCCTATGTAGAACCATCTCCCATCTTCTGTACACTTAGGTAACAGATGTAATAGGATAGCCATATGCAGATATACAAATGGCGGTAGTATCGGATATAGACATTGGCGGGGATATCATTTGTACTGAGGTGATTCATTAGAATATGTTCCCGACGTGATTACGGCTGCGTGACGGGTATTAATAGACTTTGAACGCGGTACTGTAGTTGGAGCTAGACGCATGGGACATACCATTTCGTATATCGTTAGGAAATTCAATATTCCGAGATCCACAGTGTGAAGAGTGTGCCGAGAGTAGCAAATGTCAGCATTACCTCACAGCACGGACGATGCATTGGCGACGGCTTTCACTTAATGATAGAAAGTAGCGGCGTTTGCGTACTGTTGTCAGTACTAACAGCCAAGCAACTCTGCGTGATAAACCGCAGAAATCAATGAGGGACATAGGACTAATGTGTCCTTTAGGACAGTGTGGTGAAGCTGGACCTGAATTGGCTTTGGAGGAAGACGATTTAACTCAGGTTCCTTTGCTAAGAGTGCGGTATCGTCTGCAGCGCCTCCGTTGGGTTATGACGGTAATGGTTGTTTTGTATCCCGCCTGGAAGGCGGCACGTGGGTCTTCTCCTGAAAGCTGACAGACAGGCCGAATGAAGGAAGCGATCAGGAGCAGGTGAGGTAAAGAACGTCGGTACTGCAAGTAATTAAAAGAGGTTTTGACTGGTGCATGAATATATATGAATGTATACGTAACTTTGTACAGATGAGCAAGTAGGTGTGCAGTCAAAGTCCAGATAAGAGAATCACAATACCAAGCTAAGCTAAAGCGATGGTTCTCGGCCGTCTGTTCTTCACGAACTGAGGGAAACTGGAGCGACGCTCGTAGAGATGCACAGCGTCGGCTAGAGGGCGCTGTCGTCGGTGTAGATCTTCAGCTCTCCCAGTGCCAACCTACGTTGTCGCATCGAAACTATCGATACCACAGGTTATATCCAACCTTATTCCCGATTTCAGTTGCTGAGAGATGATGGAAGGGTTCGAGTGTGGCATAGACCCGACGAAGCCATGGACCCAAGATGTCGACAAGGCACTGTGCAAGCTGGTGGTGGCTCCATAGTGGCCGTGCGGTTCTAGGCGTTTCAGTCTGGAACCACGGGACCGCTACGGTCGCAGGTTCGAATCCTGTCTGGGGCATTGATGTGTATCATGTCCTTAGGTTAGTTACGTTTAAGTTTCTAAGTTCTAGGGGTCTGATGACCACAGATGTTAAGTCCCATAGTGCTCAGAGCCATTTCAACCTTTTTTTTTTTTTTTTTTTTTTTGGCTCCATGGTGATCGAATGTACTGTGTTCTTTGGTCAAACTGAACCGATCATTGACTGGAAATTTTTATGTTCGGCTACCTGAAGACCGTCTCCAGCTATTCATGGACTTAATGCTCCGAAACAAAGATGTCACGTCACAGGGTCACAATTGCTCACCATTGGTTTGAAGAACATTCGGGACAGTTAGAGCGAACGATTTGGCCATCCTGACCGCCTGAAATAAATACTATTGAACATGTATGGGAGATAATCGTGAAGTCAGTTCATGCACAACACCCTGCAAAGGTAATATTTTCGCAATTAAAGACGACTATACAGGCAGCATGGGACAATATTTCTGCAGAGGGCTTACAATGACCTGTTTAGTCCATGCTACGTCGAGCTGCTGCCCTACGCCAGACAATAGGAGGTCGGCCGCGATATTAGGTGGTTTTCCGCCTCTTTTGTCACCTCACTGTAATGTCCAGAGGACGAACGGCGGTCACTTCAGTGTAATTATCCTTTTTGAATAAAGCAAAATTTCTGTTCTGTACAGTACTGTATCGGTTCTTTGAATTTATGGTCGAAGTTTCGTCCAGCTCCGTTATTTGACAGTGATGCATTATGCGATAGGTTAAGGAAAGTCAAACCTACGTTTCTAGCGTTTGTAGACTCAGAGAAAGCGTTTGACAATGTTGCCTGGAATACTCTCTTTCAAATTATGAAGGTTGCAGGGGTAAAATACAGGGAGGGGAAAGCTATTTACAATTTGTACAGAAACCAGATGGCAGTTATAAGAGTCGAGGGACATGAAAGGGAAGCAGTGGTTGGGAAGGGAGTGAGACAGGGTCGTAGCCTATCCCCGATCTCATTCAATCTGTATATGGAGCAAGAAGTACAGGAAACAAAAGAAAAATTCGGAGTAGGTACTAAAATCCATGGAGAAGAAATAAAGACTTTGAGGTGTGCCGATGACATTGTAATTCTGTCAGAGACAGCAAAGGACTTGGAAGACCAGTTGAACGCAATGGACAGTGTCTTGAAAGGACGATATAAGACGAACATCAACAAAAGCAAAATGAGGATAATGGAATGTAGTCGAATGAAGTAGGGTGATGCTGAGGGAATTAGATTAGGAAATTAGACACTTAAAGTAGTAAAGGAGTTTTGCTATTTGGGGAGAAAAATAACTGAAGATGGTCGAAGAAGAGAAGATATAAAATGTAGACTGGCAATAGCAAGGAAAGCGTTTCTGAAGAAGAGAAATTTGTTAACATCGAGTATATATGTAATTGTCAGGAAGTCGTTTCTGAAAGTATTTGTATGGAGTGTAGCCACGTGTGGAAGTGAAACATGGACGATAAATAGTTTGGACAAGAAGAGAATAGAAGCTTTCGAAATGTGGTGCTATAGAAAAATGCTGAAGATTAGATGGGTAGATGATATAACTAATGAGGTGGTATTGAAGAGAATTGGGTAGAAGAGGAGTTTGTGTCACAACTTGACTAGAAGAAGGGATTGGTTGGTAGGATATGTTCTGAGGCATCAAGGGATCATCAATTTAGTATTGGAGGGCAGCGTGGAAGGTAAAAATTGTAGAGGGAGACCAAGAGATGAATACACTAAGCAGATTCAGAAGGATGTATGTTGCAGTAGGTACTGGGAGGTGAAGAGGCTTGCACAGGATAGAGTAGGATGGAGAGCATCAAACCAGTCTCTGGACTGAAGACCACAACAACAACAACAAGATTATGCGAAAGTCACGTTCTGCAGTTTCGCTTACCCGTGTATTTGAAATGAAAATTAACTGTTAGGTCTACATGTAATTTTCGTAATATGTGCTACGTTATGATTCTGTCGCTATTATTTATTATTATTCTTTCAGTTTCGGAACTAGACAGGACCGCGTTTAAGCTGAAGCATCTCCGTAAGTGTCTGCTCAGCCAACACTGAAGCTATGGTGTGTTCCCAAGTGGCTGGTCACGGGACTCCGTTGGTGATGAAACAGTTTGTGCTCGTAGTGCCGGCACACGGCCAGTCGAGTCATAACGCGAAGAGCGAACGGCGCGACGGCGGTGTCGGTCCGGTGCTGCGGGCAGCCGGCCGCTCGGCCCGCGCCGCTGCAGACGCGGTTTACGGCGGCGCTGCCGGCACCATCCGCTGGCGGGCCTTCTTTACGACCGGCCCACGTGCGGCTGGCCGTAATTCCATTCTGTGTGGTCGCGGGCCGACGGGCCACTGCCCGGAAGCGCTCGGAAGACCAGCTTCCACAGCCGTCGACTGCCGTGCCGGACCGCACGGGACCTTTACTAAGGTCCCCTTCAGTGCAACGTAAACAAATGATCGTTCAGAGTTGACAGACTCCATGGGACCACTGTAGTGCACTGCGTACGGTACACCAGAAGTGTGTTTCGATTGACAGATTTCTAGCAAAGAGAACTTATCATGTCATTCTTAGAGGAGACAAATCATCACAGGGAAAAGTAACTTCGGATTGTTCCGCCTCCTCGAACTGACTTAAGTAAAGACGATACAGCCGCGCGGGATAAGCCGAGCGGTCTAGGGCGCTGTAGTCATGGACTGTAGGGCTGGTCCCGGAGGAGGTTCGAGTCCTCTCTCGGGCTTGCATGTGTGTGTTTGTCCTTAGGATACTGTAGGTTAAGTAGTGTGTAAGCTTAGGGACTGATGACCTCAGCAGCTAAGTCCCATAAGATTTCACACACATTTGAAAGACGATAAATGTATGTTAATAATAGTCACGTATATTTCGCAATATCGATTGAACCAAAGACGTAATTTTGATTAGTGAGTGTGTGTGATTTCTCAGAAAAAGACAGAGAAATTACAAAATGTAGATGGAAAATTTTTTATTTGTCAAAATGTTTCATCTCTTCAGCTAGTACCGGTGAACTGAATTGCCGCACAGACATGTTGCTCTATTTGTTCCTCTCAAGGTGTGTAACAATTAACAATTGCTTGGTTTATGTTTGAAGATATATTCGTTGCTTTAAAAATTAAAATAATAGTCTTTTGTTTTTGTAAAAGTAGCGTCATTTCTTGTGTAGTACAATATTAAGATTAGTGGGCAATTACCATTGTTGGCCGCCTTTAATTTTCTTAAAGACGTCCCACAGAGCCAAATTTTGGTAAAGCGAAGTAATAAAATCTGAACATCTAATGAAATATTGAGTAATAATATGTAATAATTTTGCTTCAACTTTTGCTCATACCGGACTGCATTTTCAGAGTATGCTACTTAATAGCAACTAGAATGGGGGAACCTTACATTACCTTAAATAAATGATATTAAATGTGCTCAACCAAATGAAATGTGCGTTGTCTACATATACATCGAAGCTGATACCTGAGATAAATAGTAGAGCTCATGTTTCAAAGAATTTGCGGCACCCAGTGTGAAAAAAAAGGATTGTGTCCTATGGTCTGTAAGCGCATTTAATTGCAATATTGAAACTAATTCTGCTTACAGTTTATTTAAAAGTGAAGTTGTAGGGAAGCAGCCTACTCACGCCATATAGAATCCATATGCTTTCCATTGTGTGCCAGCCTAGTCCACTCTAACTAGCTATGACGTCACAAATATTGCTCAGTACCTTAAAAGTAAAGTAAATGATCTGAAAAGTTAATAGCATGTCAGGAGTGATGCTAAAATAATAATGTGTTACGTTTCAGTTTAGTAACTTTAAAAGTTTTCGAAATTTGGACATTTTATGTAAAAATCATTGGCGCAACAGGAAGGAGCTAGAAACTACAAAATTTATATTTGGATTCCTTTATCATTGTAATTTAATGTAAACAGCATGCTGGATCTCACAAAGTAATATTTTGGTTGAAATTCATGATTTTCTGGTTTTGTGTCCTAAAAATACAGAAGCAAGATAGATTAAGTAAGTGATTAGATAAAGCTAGGATGTTTAGATTTAGGTAGAATGGAGATACGCTCTAATATCAGAGTTATGAGAAGTTTCCAAAAAGTAGCTATGAAACTATAGCTGTAGTGTCCCTCCAAAGGGCAAGCTCAGAGCTCTTCTATTGCGTGCAGTGCAACCAAAATAATTCCCTCGCCTAAAGTATTTAACCTAGCCACATCAGAATTTTATTACAAATACTTACCTGTGTGCTGATTGCACAATTAAATTGAGAGCTTCGTTGGCCATAAGCAAATGGAGCAATTAATTATTTAGTTACTTTAAGTGGTGTTCTGCTAGCCCCAGCGGCTAGTCAGGAAGGCAAATGTTGTCGGCTGCGCCTTCAGGAGTCCACACCGCAGGTATATACGAGTAAATAAGAGTGCTGAGAGCTAGAGACAGGTCCCAGTTCCCTTCTAGATTCGTATCAGGGCGCACTCCATGTCAGAAGCCACGTCGCATCTGCGCAGTTGCAAGGAACAGGTATTTTCACGTGTAGCCACAGGACATTGCTAGCATGGCATTTGATGATTATTAACATCAAATTTTGGCGAGCATTTTACTTTGAAAATTTACATCAATAACGGTTATTGAACAGTTTCATTATCTACGGATAACAGGATCTGCACAATAGACTCTGAATAGCTCTGATAGTACAATAGCTGACAGTAGCATTGCTTGGATAAATATTTGTCTGAAACTTTATGCTATCTCGTTTTCAGAATATAGTGAAAATTGTAATAGTAAACTGCATTTTCTATGAATCGCAGACATCACCCCAAAAAAACTCAGCCTAATAAACTTCAATGATCAATAACTTTATTTATCCATCAGAGTGGACACAGTGAACTTTAATTACAGGCATCGCAATTTTGCTAATCACTTTCTTGTTGCCAACATTGTAGTTACAGAGCCAGTGTTGAGAACGGCAACAATAGAAAAAATTCTCAATGCGCTGCCCCACAAATTCATCAAAGTTACCACTTGGATTTTTATGTGGACATGCACTGTTCCGCTCGAAAGCACACCACCTTCCTGTCGAACAATAGGAAGTAATGCAGGGATAACAACCAGTGTGGTGTAGCGAGCACTGGTTACTTTACCTAGTTACTTCACCATGCAGAAGCATCACGCGTCAACGCGAGTTGCAAACTGTAGCCCTCCACGCCACAAAGCCTGGGGTGGGACCTGGGTCTCACAAGCCAATGCGCAGGCCACCACGTCTAAGTCACACACTTGTATATCCATCACTTGAATACAGATAGAACCAACTGTCATCATTAAGACAACAGAGCTCCATACCATTCTCCTTTAGACTCTTGCTCGACACCAGAGTAGCCGTGCTTGGTAGTGTCTTGGTACCAGTGGTAGGCTGCTGGAGGCAGACGTAAAAATGTCTGTTTCAAGCAGATGGTCCCCAATGGTCCTTGGTGAGACAATAGGTGCATCTCGTGCCCGCATTTCTTCTGTGGATGATGTTCAGTCGGCCACCGCTGCTCGCACAGTGCATCAATCTTGATTGCGCCTGTACTACACGCAGGTCCCGGACATGGTCTAGCAGCGTGGGAATGTTCCACAGACCGCTGCTGAAGGTAAAGAAACGCTAACGATGCATTGGACCCAGCACGTTCAGCAGTCCGTCGATACGTCGACCTAGCTTCCCGCAGGCCTACAGTGCAACCCCCTTCCAATGGCTGAAGTTATTCAACAGCAGTACGTCGGCGTGGCGTGATTGCACCCTATAATGAATGGTACAAACACTGTTCACCTGTAAACTCAGCACAGTTAATAGCTGATGAGTGTGACATATGGATCACTAACACTGCAATTCCTCAGTAAGAACGTGGTGCCACTGAACACAGTTCTTCAGTGGTTTGCAGTTTTCCGGCATTATATATAGAAATTACGTAGTGGATAACGTTGGAAGTTCAGTAAATCCTTTCTTGGATGATACTAATTTATAAAGAAAATGCGCAAAGCTAGAAAATAGTGGTTAAATGCAGGAAAACCTCCAGAGAGCGAAGCTTGGTGCAGGGATTCACAGCTCACCTTCAGCATAAACAAATATATCATACTGAGCATAAACAGACAAAAAGACCCATTATGGTATAATTAAACAATTACAGAACAATCACTGGAATCAGTCACAGACATTAAATAGGTAAACAGGAGCATGTGTCCGGACCAGATAAAACCCAGTAAGGGCAGATCCCAGTAAGAGATTCATTGGCTCAATCCTGAGGGGGTGTAGTCCACATACGAAGGGGTTAGATTACAAAACACCGCTTCGACCTGTATATGAATACTTCTCGTCAGACTGGGATCCGTACTAGATAGGGTAGTTTGAGGAAAGAGTGAAGATACAAAGAAGAGCGGCACGTTTCGGTTCTAGTTCATTTAATAAGCGAGAAAGTATCAAACCTTCAGTGAACTACCGTAGCAGGTGCTTTAAGAGAAGTATTCTGCGTCACAGCGCAGTTTACTCTAAACATTTCGAGACCGTACGTTTCCGAGTCAAGCAAAATGCTCTGCCTCCTGTGTATATCTCTCGAAATACCTTGAATGAAAAATTAGAGGCTTACCAAGGGCGCTTATCAACAATCGTTCTTCCCACACTAGAGGAGCAAGTAAGGTGAGAAGTGAGAGTGCTGCAGAAAGTGTCCTCCACCACACGCCATAAATTAACTTGGGGAATATAGGTGTAAATGTAGGTGTGGATTTATGACCATAAAGTTGTGATTATAGCTGAAAATAAGCGTATTTGAATGTAAAGCAATGTTCTCAGTTTGAAGTTCCCGGGGATAACAACATTTCCAGCTTCGTAAAATGGTATAAGAGTCACAACGCATCGCTTCAAACCAGTGATATTATATTATACATCTATGTGTTACCTACGAGCTGCTGCAGTTTCCTTAATACTGCTGATACCTGACGTCTGCCCCCCATGAAACATGGACCTTGCCGTTGGTGGGGAGGCCTGCGTGCTTCAGCGATACAAATAGCCGAACCGTAGGTGCAGCCACAACAGAGGTGTATCTGTTGAGAGGCCAGACAAGCGTGTGTTTCCTGAAGAGGGGCAGTAGACTTTTCAGTACCTGCAGGGGAAACAGTCTGCATGATGGACTGACCTGGCATTGTAACATTAACCAAAACAGTCTTGCTGTGCTTGTACTGCAAACGGCTGAAAGCAAGGGGAAACGACAGCATGCAGCTTTACTGTGTGGTTAAATGATGATGGTGTCCACTTGAGTAAAATTTTCCGGACGAAAAATTGTTCCTCATTCGGGTCGCCGGGCTGGGACTACCCAGGAGGACGTCGTTATCATGAGAAAGAGAACTGGCGTTCTATTGATCAGAGCGTGAAATATCAGTTCACTTAATCGGATAGGTAGGTTAACAAATTTAACAAGGGAAATGGTTAGGTTAAAATTAGATATGGTCGGAATGAGTGAAGTTCGGTGGCAGGAGGAAAAAGACATCTGGTCAGGTGAATACAGGGTTATAAATACATAATCTAATAGGGGTAATACAGGAGTAGGTTTAGTAATGAATAAAGAAACAGGAGCGTGGGTACGCTACTACTAACGGCATAGTGAACGCATTATTGTAGCCAAGATTTACACGAAGCACACGCCTACCACAGTAGTACAAGTTTATATGCCAACTAGATTGAAGAAATGTGTGATGAGATAAAAAAAAATTCATATAGTGAAGGGAGACGAAAATTCAATAGTCATGGGGGACTGGAATTCGATAGTAGGAAAAGGAATAGAAGGAAAAGTTGCAGGTGAATTTGGAATGGGGGTAAGGAGTGAAAGAGGAAGCAGCCTAGTAGTATTTTCCACAGAGCATAACTTAATGACAGCTAACACTTGGTTTAAAAATCATGGAAGAAGGTTGTATATGTGGAAGAGGCCTAGAGATAGTGAAAGAACTCAGATAGATTATATAATGGTCAGACAGAGATTCAGGAATCAGGTTTTAAATTGTAAAACATTTCCAGTGGCAGATGTGGATTCTAACCACAATCAATTGGTTATGAACTGTAGATTAAAACTGAAGAAACTGCGAAAATGTGGGAATTTATGGAGGTGGGATCAGGATTAACTGAAAGAACCAGAGGTTGTAGGGTGTTTCCGAGAGAGCAGTACGGAATGATTGACAAGAGCGGGGGGAAGAAATACAGCAGAAGAAGAAGGGGTAGCTTTGAGAGATGAAATAATAAAGGCAGTAGAGGAGCAAGCAGGTAAAAAGACGAGGGCTAGTAGAAATCCTTGGCTAACAGAGGAGACATTGAATGTAATTTATGAAAGGAGAAAATATAACAATGTAGTAAATGAAACAGGCAAAAAGGAATACAAACGTCTAAGAAATAAGATCGAATGCAAGTGCAAAATGGCTAAGCAGGGATGGCTAGAGGACGAATGTAAGGATGTAGAGGCATATACAACTAGGGGTAAGATAGATACTGCCTACAGGAAAATTAAAGATACCTTTGGAGAAAAGAGAACAACTTGTATGAATATGAAGAGCGCAGTTAGCAAACCAGGCCTAAGCAAAGAATGGAAAGCAGAAGGGTGGAATGAGTATAAAGAGGGTCTATACAAGGGCGATGTACTTGACGGCAATATTATTGAAATGGATGAGGACGTAGATGAAGATGAAATGGGAGAGATGATACTGCATGAAGAATTTGACAGAGCACTGCAAGACCTAAACCGAAACAAGGACACAGGAGTAGACAACATTTCATTAGAACTACTGATAGCCTTGGGAGAGACATCCGTGAAAAAACTCTACCATCTGGTGAGCAAGACGTATGAGACGGGTGAAATACCCATAGACTTTAAGAAGAATATAATAATTCTAGTCCCAAAGAAAACAGGTGTTGACAAATGTGAAAATTACCAAACTATCAGTTTAATAAGTCACGACTGCAAAATTCTGTCACGAATTGTTTACTGACGAATGGAAAAACTGGTAGAAGCCGACCTCGGGGAGGATCAGTTCGGATTCCGTAGAAATGTTGGAACATGTGAGGCAATACTGACCCTACGACTTATCTTAGAAGCTAGATTAAGGAAAGGCAAACCTACGTTTCTAGCATTTGTTGATTTAGAGAAAGCTTTTGATAATGTTACTGGAATACTCTCTTTCAAATTCTGAAGATGGCAAGGGTCAAATACAGGAAGAGAAAGGCTATTTACAATTTGTACAGCAGCTAGATGGCAGTTATAAGAGTCGAGGACCATGAAAGGGCAGCAGTGGTTGGGAAGGCTGTGAGACAGGGTTGTAGCCTCTCCCCGATGTAATTCAATCTATATATTAAGCAGTAAAGGAAACAAAAGAAAATTTTGTAGTAGGACTTACAATACATGGAGAAGAAATAAAACCTTTGAAGTTTCGGATAACATTGTAATTCTCTCAGTGACAGAAAACGACCTGGAAGAGCAGTTGAACGTAATGGACAGTGTCTTGAAAAGAGGATATGAGATGAACGTCAACAAAAGCAAAACGAGGATAATGGAATGTAGACGAGTTAAATCAGATGATGCTGAGGGAATTACATTAGGAATTGAGACACTTAAAGTAGTAGCTGAGTTTTCCTGTTTGGGGTGCAAAACAACTGATCATGGTCGAAGTAGAGAGAATATAAAGTGTAGACTGGAAATGGCAAGTAATGCATTTCTGAAGAAGAGAAATTTGTTAACATCGAGTATAGATTTAGGTCTCAGGAAGTCTTTTCTGGAAGTATTTGTATGGAGTGTAGCCATGTATGGAAGTGCACCATGGAAGATAAATAGTTTAGACAGGAAGAGAATAGAAGCTTCGAAATGTGGGCTACACAACAATGCTGAAGGTTGGACGGGTAGATCACGTAACTAATGAGGAGGCACTAAACAGAATTGGGGAGAAGAGGAATTTGTGGCACAACTTGACTAGAAGAAGGAATCGGTTGGTAGGACATGTTCTCAGGCGTCAAAGGATCTCCAATTTAGTATTGGAGGGCGGCATGGACGGTAAAAACCACAGAGGGACACCAAGAGATGAATACACTAAGCAGGATGTAGGCTCCAGTAATTAGTTGGAGATGAAGAAGCTTGCGCAGGATAGAGTACCATAAAGGTTGCATCAAACCAGTATCTGGACTGAAGACCACAACAAGAACAGCTGCCGTCTGAGGCACAGATCTACACGTCGAATGTTTAATCAACGATGAAGCTGTGCACGATACCCACTAGGTATGACGAGTCTTACAAATATTACTAGAGAGAAACAGTACGCAGTTGTAAACGGTTCGTCCATGTTGTGACACGGCTTTTAGGTAGAGGATCGAGTCAGCAGCTTTCGTGCGGCTGTATGTATAAAATAGCTCTACTTCCTTTACCTTTAACTTTTTTATGAACTCAAGTCCGCATCAACACATCACAATTCTCGTTTCGTTGACACACGGAACCTATCCAACAGCATGTGGAATGGTTGCTGTTCAGTAAAATGTCATATGGGGTTCGCTATTTCTGTCGTTTGGCAAATTACCAGTAATATTGCTGGAGACTGAGTTCAGTATTTGATCTCCCTGCTCATTTTCTCTAGAGGATAGTGTGATCTACGTGAAATGCACAACACGTATATGAAGTATTACAAGTCTGCGACAGTATTTCCTACTGGAGATCACATCGTGAACTGTTAGAGGCGTCACACCGGTACGAAGGTGTAGCACCAGGACTGCGAAATCGCTAGGGGCAGGTGCAGCCACCTCTGACGTGGCAGTACCTCCTCGTGCGGCTCCGTATCGCAGATCGCCTCATCTGTCTAATGAAGTTTATCGCCGTTTCGATGTAACACAACGCAGTGGCGCAACGGGCGAGCCCATTTCGGTTTCACTGTTCGTCGACGACGTTAATATACAACGGGATTTTTTTTTTCAGAGTACTGGACACCTTCAGTAGGCATCGTCACTGTATAAATGTAAAGTACGTAACAGCGAAGTTCTATACTGCGTTGGTATCTGGCATTAAAGTTTTGCCATTCTCAAAGCGCGGCATGTCCACGTTCAAAGTCAGTGAGCTGCAGTTGCTCCTTCTCAACTGACAATACGATAGTCTTTGCCTTTTTTTACCCTGGCGGGTCAATTTCGCATTTCATAGGGACGTCTAGGTACCTGCGATCAGATAATGTGATCAGATAATGTGCATTGTTTCTGTTAATGTTGACTGTGATTGTATGAGGAGTACTAACCATGCATCTCATGCTGCGCGCGGTAACAAGCTATATGACCTTATTCAAATGAGTTACGGAATTGCCTCATGCTCTCTGCAACAATGCAGAGCTGTCTTGCCCAGTTTCCTCGTGGTAACTTTGTGTATATCAACACTTACTTAAAAATATCTACAGATGTTGCCGATAAAGATCCACTGGCGACCCTTTCTTCTGAGATTTGACGCACTATTCATTCCTAGAAAAACTGCAGCAACATCAGTAAGTTGTAGTTCTAGTGCATATGCCAGAATGTAATGATTCTTCTGAGGCGTAGCCATACTCATAAAAACTGTACCTAGGTATTTAGCTTCCTTTCTGGATGAACGATTCATTTGCGAGCTTATTAGAAAGAGGAGGGTAAGAAAGGTCGAAAAACGATGTGAAAAATAACGAAGCTTAGCCAGACACGATTATATGTTGCAAACACAAACAATACGCCTGTACTTCGAAGCAATTTTAAATGACATTGTGGGCTATTAAGCAAGTGTATGGGCTCACAGGCTGCTATTGGTAACGCGAGTATATGTCAGGGTTTAAGCGACTATTGCCCGCCTCTGCGGCCGAGAGGTTCTACGCGCTTCAGTCTGGAACCGCATGACCGCTACGGTCGCAGGTTCGAATCCTGCCTCGGGCATGGATGTGTGTGATGTCCTTAGGTTAGTTAGGTTTAAGTAGTTCTAACTTACAGGGGACTGATGACCTCAGATGTTGAGTACCATAGTGCACAGAGCCATTTGATACATTTTAAGGGACTATTGGCATCATTTAGTTATTTACTGGCTGAAGAGGAATAACTACCACAAAGGCCAGAAGCTCACAGGAGTGCATGCCAAACACAGGGAACCAATACGGAACTGGACGCTGGGGTGGCACTGAAAGAGGAAAAAGAATCTTCTTTTCAAAAACTAACCAAACGAGCCGATTACGGCATCTATAGCCCTCAAGAGGGCCAACCTATTTTCAGACTCTCCACGGTCCACATGCCACATGCCGCGTGCCACGTATGTGCTGCTAGCAATCGTGCGGTATCTGGCTGACCCAGTGGAGCACACCCACTGAGCCACGTCTCCAGCGGCTCTGGACTACTACGGGCGCCCTCTGCCAACCCAATATAGGACGGCTGGAGGCAGCTGCTCAACGCCACTCACACTTGGAGCCTTCTCACTTCGACACCATAGTTTGTGTTGCAGAGCATGATCCTCATCTACATCTACATCTACATCTAAATTTATTCTCCGCAAGCCACCCAGTGGTGTGTAGCGGAGGGCTCTTTACGTGTCACTGTCATTACCTCCCTTTCCTGTTCAAGTCGCGTATGGTTCGCGGGAAGAACAACTGCCGGAAAGCCTCCGTGCGCTCTCGAATCTCTCTAATTTACATTCGTGATCTCCTCTGGAGGTATAAGTAGGCGGAAAGCAATATATTCGATACCTCATCCAGAATTGCACCCTCTCGAAACCTGGACAGCAAGCTACACTGCGATGCAGAGCGCCTCTCTTGCAGAGTGTGCCACTTGAGTTTGCTAAACATCTCCGTAACTCTGTCACTCTTACCATATAACCCCGTGACGAAAGGCACCGCTCTTCTTTCGATCTTCTTTATCTCCTCCGTCAACCCGACCTGGTACGGGTCCCACACTGAAGAGCAACACTCAAGTATAGGTCGAACGAGTGTTTTGTAAGCCACCTCCTTTGCTGATGGACTACAATTTCTAAAGACTCTCCCAATGAATCTCAACCTGGCACCTGCCTTACCAGCAATTAATTTTATATGATCATTCCACTTCAAATCGTTTCGTACGCATACTCCCAGATATTTTACAGAAGTAACTGCTATCAGTGATTGATCCGCTATCATATAATCATACAATAAAGGATCCTTCTTTCTATGTATTCGCAATACATTTCATTTGTCCACGGTAAGGGTCAGTTGCCACTCCCTGCACCAAGTGCCTATCCGCTGCAGATATTCCTGCATTTTGCTGCAATTTTCTAATACTGCACCTTCTCTGTATACTACAGCATCATCCGCGAAAAGCCACATGGAACGTCTGACACTATCTACTAGGTCATTCATATATACTGTGAAACGCAATGGTCCCATAACAGTCCCCTGTGGCACGCCAGAGGTTACTTTAACGTCTGTAGACGTCTCTTCATTCAGAACGACATGCTGTGTTCTGTTTGATAAAAACTCTTCAATACAGCTACCCAGCTGGTCTGATATTACGTAGGCTCTTACTCTGTTTATAAGGCGACAGTGCGGACTGTATCGAACGCCTTAAGGAAATCAAGGAAAATGGCATCTACCTGGGACCCTGTATATAATATTTTCTGGGTCTCATGAACAAATAAAGCGAGTTGGGTCTCACACGATCGCTATTTCCGGAACCCATGTTGATTCCTACAGAGTAGATTCTGGGTTTCCAGAAATGACATGATACGTGAACAAAAAATATGTTCTAAAATTCTACAACAGATCGATGTCAGAGATATAGGCCTACAGTTTTGCGCACCTGCTCGGCGACCCTTCTTGAATAACTGGAGCTACCTGTGCTCTTTTCCAATCATTTGGAACCTTCCGTTCCTCTAGAGACTTGCGGTGCACAGTTGTTATAACGGGGGCAATTTCTTTCGCGTACTCTTTGTAGAATCGAATTGGTATCCCGTCAGGTCCAGTGGACTTTCCTCTGTTGAGTGATTTCAGTTTCTTTTCTATTCCTTGGACACTTATTTCGATGTCAGCCATTTTTTCGTTCTTGCGAGTATTTAGAGAAGGAACTGCAGTGCAGTCTTCCTCTGTGAAACAGCTTTGGATAAAGGTGTTTAGTATTTCAGGTTTACGTGTGTCATCCTCTGTTTCAATGCCATTATCATCTCAGAGTGTCTGGATATGCTGTTTCGAGCCACTTACTGATTTAACGTAAGACCAGAACTTCCTAGGATTTTCTGTCAAGTTGGTACATAGAATTTTACTTTCGAATTCACTGAATGTTTCACGCATAGCCATCCTTACGCTAACTTTGACATCGTTTAGCTTCTGTTTGTCTGAGAGGTTTTGGCTGCATTTAAATTTGCTGTGAAGCTCTCTTTGCTTTTGCAGTAGTTTCCTAGCTTTGGTGTTGAACCACGGTGGGTTTCTCCCGCTCCTCAGAATTTTACTCTGCACATACCTGTCTAAACCGCATTTTACGATTGCCTTGAACTTTTTCCATGAACACTCAACATTTTCGTTTTGATCTGTTAGGTAGTCTGAAATCAGCCTCCCATTACTCTTGCTAAACAGATAAACCTTCCTCCCTTTTTTTAATATTCCTATTTACTTCAATATTCAGGGATGCTGCAACGGCCTTATGATCACTGATTCCCAGTTCTGCACTTACACAGTCGAAAAGTTCGGGTCTGTTTGTTAGCAGTAGCTCAAAGATGTTATCTCCACGAGTCGGTTCTCTGTTTAATTGCTAGAGGTAATTTTC
Organism: Schistocerca nitens; assembly: GCF_023898315.1. Taxonomy (NCBI): domain Eukaryota; kingdom Metazoa; phylum Arthropoda; class Insecta; order Orthoptera; family Acrididae; genus Schistocerca; species Schistocerca nitens. Next base: position 705,322,490 of record NC_064617.1, on the reverse strand, counting down.
GGATAGTGCACTCACTATAATGTCACTCGATGCTCTGTCCCTACCGCCCGTCCTAAACATCTGAGTGTCTCAGTTTATATCTGGTAAATTGAAATCTCGACGTAAGACTATAATATGCTGAGGAAATCTATGTGCAATGTATTCCAGATTTTCTCTCAGTTGTTCTGCCACTAATGCTGCTGAGTCGGGAGGTCGGTAAAAGGAGCCAATTATTAACCTGGCTCGGTTTTTGAGTGTAACCTCCACCCATAATAATTCACAGGAGCTATCCACTTCTATTTCACTACAGGATAAACTACTACTAACAGCGACAAACACGCCACCAACGGTTGTATGCAATCTATCCTTTCTAAACACCGTCTGTGCCTTTGTAAAAATTTCGGCAGAATTTATGTGTGGCTTCAGCCAGCTTTCCGTACCTATAACGATTTCAGCTTCGGTGCTTTCTATCAGCGCTTGAAGTTCCGGTACTTTACCAACGCAGCTTCGACAGTTTACAATTACAATACCGATTGCTGCTTGGTCCCCGCATGTCCTGACTTTGCCCCGCATCCTTTCAGGCTGTTGCGCTTTCTGTACTTCCCCGACGCCATCTAACCTAAAAATCACCCACTCCACACAACCCCTGCTACCCGTGCAGCCGCCTGCTGTGTGTAGTGAACTCGTGACCTATCCAGCGGAACCCAAAACCCCACCACCCTATGGCGCAAGTCGAGGTATCTGCAGCCCACAGAGTTGCAGAACCGTCTCAACCTCTGATTCAGACCATCCACTCGGCTCTGCACCAAAGGTCCGCAGTCAGTCCTGTCGACGATGCTGCAGATGATGAGCTCTGCTTTCATCCCGCTAGTGAGACTGGCTGTCTTCACCAAATCAGATAGCCGCCGAAAGCCAGAGAGGATTTCCTCCGATCCATAGTGACACAAATCATTGGTGCCGACATGAGCGACCACCTTCAGATGGGTGAACACTGTACCCTTCATGGCATCCGGAAGGACCCTTTCCACATATATCCCTAAGGGGCCCCATTACGCACCTGACATTAGAGCTCCAAACTACCAGTAAGGCCACTCTCTGCGACCGCCCGGATCTTGCAGACTGAGGGTCAACCTCTGGAACAGACCAAGCAGCCATGTCCGGCCGAAGATCAATATCAGCCGGAAACAGAGCCTGAAACCGGTTCGTCAGACAAACTGAAGAGGCCATCCGTTCAGCCTTCCGGAAAGTCTTTCGCCCCCTGCCACACCTCGAGACGACCTTCCACTCTACCACGTGTGAGGGGTCAGCCTCAATGTGGGCAGTATCCCAGGCAGCAACAGCCGTAGTCCGATCGGGGGATGTGTGGGATGAGCTGGCCGTACCCGTCAAACCCCCGTCCGCAACCCCACAGTGATGCCCATTAGCAACAGCCTCAAGCTGTGTGACCGAAGCCAACACTGCCTGAAACTGGGAGCAAAGGGATGCCAACTCAGCCCGCATCCGAACACAACAGTCGCACTCCCTATCCATGCTAATACTGTTGTGCAAAGAACGTCTGAATTAATCTACAGAGAGCACAAACAATTCGACTCAAAATTTAAACTGTTATTAAAATTCAAGACTACCTAGTAAATGCAGTAATGCTGCTACTTCCGCACTGCTGACACACTGCTGATGGCCGAAGGCTAACTGTACTGTCAGTAACGTACAAAGGCTCATACTTGTTGAAATTGAGATTTCTGGACACTGTTTGTTGCTGCATTGTTTGTAATGAGTCTTCATATGCCTGGAGAAATAGTTGTCAAGAAAATATTCTGTTAACTATGATTAACTTGTTCACTAATCATACCTGCTCCATCTTTCCTATCTCGTCAGTTGCTGCACTGCTGTGTAGCCAAAATCACTTCGCCACTGTGTATCAGTTTATTCTCCATCTAAAGCGGGTGGTGATTCATGTACTGCTAGATGATAGGCGAGAGACCATAGTCGAAACTCTGGTAAATTAATATGTAATTGTGCTTCAGATTCAATTTATATTCATTTAAGGAGTTTGTCGATTTTTAGTATCTTTAAAGCAAATAGCATGTTTAGTTAATAAATACTGGACGTTGTCCATAAGAGCTCAGACGATCACATCTGCACACAGTACATGCTGTATGTTCAAACGAATGGATCGAGTATATAACTGTTAGCGATCATTATATAAATGCGAAATATTTGTTCCATATATTAACACTAACAGCAACTGCCAGCATCTGTAAGAGATGTGGTAATTTAATGCTTACCAGAAAATTTGAATTTCATCTAGTTGCTATGCTGAACCCCAGATTACAGATAATATCGGTATACTGAAGGGAACCCAAATTGAGCAACGAGGAGAAGCGTTGATCCCTCGCACTTCGTCTGTTTTTCAAATAACGCATTCAGTGTTAGCGTTTCGATGCGTAAGGTTAAATACGAATGTACCATTTTATAGATACAGTAGAAGGAAGTTAAGTGTTTAATGTCCTGTCGAGATCTTGGTCATTAGAAAAGGTGTAATTAGACAGCAAAGGTATGGAGGCGAGAAATGGCTGTGACCCTTACCATTCAACTGAAGTGATTTAGAAAAACGTCTATTTCAGAAGTATCCACTGCCATTATTTCTATTCGTCAGTGATGAATGAAGGCCATGACAAATGGCTCTGAGCACTATGGGACTTAACATTTATGGTCATCAGTCCCCTAGAACTTAGAACTACGTAAACCTAACTAACCTATGGACATCACACAACACCCAGTCATCTCGAGGCAGAGAAAATCCCTGACCCCGCCGGGAATCGAACCCGGGAACCCGGGCGCGGGAAGCGAGAACGTCTGCAATATTTGTCCACAGTTCACTCAGGTACCCCTTCAAAGGATATAATGCGTAATAATATTATTAAACATCTGCGTGCTTGAAATGAAAACTGCAATTTAGAGTCTCATCAACGACGTCCCACACTGGGCGACGCAAACTGGAAACGATCCAAGAACTCTAAATGGACAAGGATGAAAATCATTTCGACCGTACCTTTCTCAAAGGAACAGCCGCTGCATTTGCCTTCATTAGTTTAGGAAAACCGTGTAAAACTCTAGCCTGAATAACTTAAACGAGATTTTTAACTCACTTCTCTCGAATGTGAAACTCATGCCTTAATCAACGTGCCACTTCTCTTGATTCGAGCGCTGGAGTAGAATACGTCCCATACGAAGGGGCAAAAAGGCTACTGGCTGCCTCTGATAGGTTGGTGAGATTACTTCTCGGCGACACACCTGCTCCTCATTCTCGTGCTGTAACGAATAGAAACTTGAAAGAAGTGTTGATTGTGGCGCAAATTCTCTATAATCTTCCGAGGAGACAAGAAAAATAGCGAATCACTGAGAAATAAAATATTAGCTCATCATGTCACAGAATAAGAAATTTAACAGCACGAACGACTGCAGGAGGAGATTACTGTTTTCCCCACAGAAACGGAAGCACTTGAAGGAAATTGGAAAATAAACAGTGGGGCACTGATCGATAAAGTAACTATGGAGACGATGTGAAGTGAACTGTTCCGATCGAGAGATAGAAATAGACACCGGCGTGCGTAATAAGCAAGTCGACACACACACAAATAGCAGCACCGACAATGGTTCAAATGGCTCTGAGCACTATGCGACTTAACTTCTGAGGTCTCAGTCGCCTAGAACTTAGAACTAATTAAACCTAACTAACCTAAGGACATCACACACATCCATGCCCGAGGCAGGGTTCGAACATGCGACCGTCGCTCGGCTCCAGACTGTAGCGCCTAGAACCGCACGGCCACTCCGGTCGGCCAGCACCAACAGCGATGCAAATAGGCTTAGTGAACGCTACAGCATATGAGTCATACGGCTTTTAAATTACTGCTCTGCTTAAAGTGTGCGCCAGCAAAGTCAATGTGGTAAGCAGCGTTAAGCAGTTATACAGACGCTAGTTGGACTTAAACTTACGCAAAGTGACGTGAAGCATGGTAGCTGAACAACATGGGCAGAAACATTAAAAAAGTAATCTGTTTAATAACAAACAAAGAATGTAAGGATTTAGAAGGATATAGCACTAGGGAAGCGTGGATACCGCTTACAGAAAAATTAAAATGGTATTGGAAAAAACCTGTATGAATATCAAGAGCTCAGATGGAAAACTAGTCCTAAGCAAACAAGGGAAAGTTGAAATGCGGAAGGAGTGTATATAGGGTGTATAAAAGGGAGATGAACTTGAAGGCAATATTGCATGAACGGAAGAGGATGTACGTCAAGATAATATGAGAGATACGATGCAGCGAGAAGAATTTGACAGAGCACGGAAAGATCTCAGTCGAAACAAGGCCCAGGGATTAGACGACGTTCCGTTGAAACTAGCGATAGCCCTGGGAGAGGCAACCTCGAAAAAACACTTTTTCATCTGATGAGCAATATTATGTCTCCCTGCTCGTCATTAAATATGGCTTGTCTAGGAAACCTGCTTACTCGGATCGCTAAACGACATTCAAATAAATTGTATTAATGAGTTTTATTACAAAAAGTAAATGTCAATACTTAACTTTGCCAATTACACAGATGTGTCGCAAGCGAAGGGCGACATACAAAATAAGCAGTTTTCTTCAGTATAAACAGTTCCAAGTCTGTGCCACATGGCCAGTACATACGAAATGACTAATACTGATGCTGCTGTAGAACTCGCTAATCTTGAAGCTGCTATTCAACTGGGACGTCGTCAGCCGCTCGCGGTGCTTATGTCCACTTCACATAAAGGCCGCTGCTGTGGCGTTGTCGTCCTGGAGAGAGGTAGGTCAGCCTGCGATTGGCTGCCGTCTTCTCACAGCCATCTCTTCTCTGCCGGCGCTTGACTTTACGCCGTAACAAGCAAGATGTATGAGAAAGGCGATATACCCTCAGACTTCAAAATGAATCTAATAGTTCCAAAGGAGGCTGTATGTAACAGGTGAGAATATTACAGAACCATCAGTTTAGTAAGTCATGATTGCAAAACACTAATACGAATTCGTTACGGAAGATTGGAAAAACTCGTAGGAGCCGAACTCTGTGAAGATCAGTTTGGATTCAGAAGAAATGTAGGAAAACACGAGGCAATACTGACCTTGCTCCTTCTCTTAGAAGACACAGTAAGGACTGGCAATTATGCGTTTATACCGTTTGTAGACTTAGAGAAAAATTTTGACAGTGTTGACTGCAATATTCTTTTCGAAATTCTGAAGGTATCGAAAGTAAAAAACAGGGAGAGAAAGGCTGTTTACAACTTGTACAGAAACCAGAAGGAAGTTTTATGAATAGAGGGGCATGAAAGCGAAGCACTGGTTGAGAAGAGAATGAGAAAGAACTGCAGCTTATCCCAGATGTAATTCAATCTGTACATTGAGCAAACATGAGGGAACCAAAAAGAATCTTGGAGTAGAGATTAAAGTCCAGGGAGAAGAAATAAAAACTTTGAGGCATACGATGACACTGCAATTCTGTCAGAGACAGCAAAGGACTTGGAAGGGCAGTTGAACGGAGTGGATAATTTCTTGATAGGAGGATATATGATGAACATCGACTTACGCCAAACAAAGGTGAAGCGATGTAGTAGAATGAAATGACGTAGTGCTGAGAGAGCTAGATTAGGAAACTAGAACCCCCCAAAATGTGTATGAATTTTGTTATTTGGGCAGAAAAATAAGTGATGATGGCCGAAGTAGAGGGGATATGTGGATTTAAGTGTCATGAAATCCTTTCTGAAAGTATTTTTATGCAGTGTAGCCACGTATGGTGGTGAAACATGGACGATAAATAGATTCGACAACAAGAGAAATGAAACTTTTGAAATGTGGTGCTACAGAAAAATGCTGAAGATTAGATGGGAAGATCACGTAATTAATGAGGATGTACTGAACAGAACTGGAGAGAAAAGAAGTTTGTGGCACAACCTGACTGGAAGAAGGGATTAGTTGACAGAATACATTCTGACACTTTAATGGCTCACCAGTTCAGCATTGGAGGGAAGCGTTGCGGATAAAAATCGTAGAGGGAGACCAAGAGATGAACACAATGAGCAGATTCAGAAGGATGTAGGTTGCAGTGGTTACTCGCAGATGTAGAGGCTTCCACAGGGTAGAGCAGCTTGGAGATCTGCATCAAACCAGTCTTCGGACTGAAAACCATAACAACAACAACTCTATAAACAGTATTAAAAGTATCTTATCACATGTTCGTTGACACATGTTCTTAGGTGATACAAAGGTCATGTAATCATTTATACCACAGTGAAGTAAACATTTTGAAGTTTAATTTCATTTGGCATGTCACTAGATCCAGAACAGTCTAGCGCCCAGGAAATGACAAAATCTCACCATATCGTGCTACGACTACGACAAGATGTAACTACCGTCAGTACAGTGACCATAACCTTTTAGGTAGCCCAAAAACACAGAAAATTTTGCAAACGGTTGTAAATGTTCCACTCTTCCAATCTTCAGTATGTAAACACGTCTTGGTACCCGCAACTGCAGTCCACAAGGTTCCTCAGCTCACATAGTGAGATCTTTCTTCTTCTGTAGTGGTCAATCCAAGGACTGGTTTGCAACAGCTACAATGGCAGCTTGTCTCCATTCTGTGCGTCTTTCAGCTTTTCTCTCCATTTCTTTATAGGTGTTACATCCCACATCTTTCACGATTTGATCCATGTACCTCAGTCGTGGTCTTCCTCTTGGTCTTTTTCCCCCGACATATCCCTCTATGATTGTGTTCAGGAGTCCTTTATGTCTTAATAGATGGCCTGTAAATTGCACTCTTCTTTTAACAATGAAACTCCAGAAGCTTCTCTTCTGACCTGCTCTTCGTTTGTGACCTTGTCGATCCATTTTATTTTGAGCATGCGTCTATAGCACCACATTTCAAAAGAATTTAGCTTCTGGTCTTCCTCTGTCCCGAGAGTCCATGTTTCACACCCATAGCATGTCACACTCTACACATATGATTTCAAAAATATTTTCCTGATTTCAAGGCTGATGCTCTTAGATGTTAATATGTTTTTCTTCTTGTTAAACGCAGCCTTTGCTTGAGCTATTCTACTTCTCACTTCTGCCTTGCTCCTTCCATCCCTGGTAATATTACTGCCCAGATAAGTAAATTTCTCAACTTGTTCAAGCAGTTCATTGCCTACATGAACTTGGACTTTCACTTGATCTTCTTTGTCGCATGCCATTACTTTTGTTTTTGTTTTATTAATTCTCATATTATATTCTTCACCCATAACTTTATCCATTCTATTCAGTAGGACTACAAGATCTTCTTCACTTTCAGCCAGGACAGCTATATCATCGGCATATCTTATCATATCTATTCGTTGTCTATGAATTACTACACCTGTCTGTGAATTTTCCCTTACTTTTTTCAGCGCCTCTTCAATGTATACGTTAAAGATAACAGGGGATAGTGCGCAACCTTGTCGGACACCTTTCCGTATCTGCACCTCTTCTTGTTTTGTCCGTCCACGGATAACTGCTGTCTCGTTTTTGTACAGGTTCCATATCATTTTTCTATCTTTATGGTCTATTCATACTTTTTTGAGTACCTCAAACATCTTATCCCATTTAACATTATCAAAGGCTTTCTCTACATCTACGAAAGCTATTATTAGTTTTAGAGCAAATGTTGCTTCTCTGGTTCCTCTATCTTTCCGGAATCCAAACTGGTCTTCGGAGAGTGTAGCTTCGACTTTTTGTTCTATGCGTTTTAGGATAATTGAGGTTAATATTTCAGAGGCGTGTGTAACTAGGCTGAGCGTCCTATAATTTTCACATCTTGTAGCATTTGCCTTCTTTGGAATGGGGATCATAATGTTTTTCTCAAAGTCTGTAGGAATTTTCCCTGCTCGTACATGTTGAAAACCAGATTATACAACTCCTGATTCAGTTTTGCTGTTCCAGATTTCAGAAGTTCGGCTGGGATATTGTCTATACCAGGTGATTTGTTGTTTTTTAATTTTTTCAGAGCTAGTTCAAACTCTTCCTTTAATATAGGTTCACCTATGTTGTGTGCATCTACTTCTGTTTCTTCTTCCATGATGTTTTCATAGAGGTCTAGTCCGTTGTACAGTTTTCCTATATATTGTTTCCATCTTCTTGCAACTTCATCATCGTCATCCAACATATTGCCATTTTCATCCATCACAGCCCTACACTTGTTTCTTCTGTCTCCAAAGCAATGTCTCACACATTTATAGGCCTTGTCGATATTTCCCTTGCTCATGTTGTCCTCAAATGAAATACAGAGATCATCAAGGTATTTTTCTCTTGCTTGTTTTGCCTCTCTGTTGATTCTGTTTTTCAGACTCTTGTATTTCTCTTGGTCTTCCTTCTTCACAGAATTTTTTAATTTCCTTCTTTCTTCCATCATATTTAGTAGGTCGTTAGTGATCCATTCCTTCCTTTTCTCTGTCCTTTCGTTTCCTATTACTTCTTCTGCTGCTTCTAAAATACCAGTTTTTATTTTCTCCCAGCTGCTTTGGATGTCATTGCAGTCCTGTGTATTTGTTTTCTTGTCTGTTTCTAGTTGATAGTGCTTCAGTGTATTTTCGTTTTTCAAGTTTGTCAAATCCCATTTACATGTACTTCTTTTTTAATGTTCTTGAATTTTAGTTCAGTCGTCATCATAACGAGTATGTGGTCACTTTCCACATCACAGCCTGGATATGATCTGCTGTCCTTAACTTGGTTTTTAAATCTTTGCTTCACTAATATGAAGTCAATCTGATATCTGTTAATGTCACCAGGCATTTTCCAAGTATATCTTCTTCTTGGATGATGATTAAAGAAGGTATTTGTAATGCAAAGTTTATTTCTTTGGCAGAATTCTACAAGTTTATCCCCTCTTTCATTTCTTAATCCTAATCCAAAATTCCCTGCCACATCCTCTTCTTTACCTTCCCCAACAACGGCATTCATATCTCCCATGATGACAAGGTTTTCAGCTCCTTTAATTCTGCCAATTACTTCTTCAAGGTGGTCATACATCATGTCGATTTCATCATCCTCGTGCCTCGTACTTGGCATGTATACTTGGATTATGATTGTGTCTCTTGGTTTAGTTTCCAATCGGACATAAATTATCCTCTCACTATGTTGAACAAATCCTTTTACTCTTAACCCCATCTCTTTATTGAGGATAATTCACACTCCTGCAATCCCGGGATTGTCTTGTGCTGTTCCAGTGTGTATGATTCTGTAATCCCCTGACCAAAAGTCGCCAGCGTTTGGCCATCACATTTCTGAGACTCCCAGTACATCAATATCCATTCGTTTCATTTCCATTTTCAAGTTTTCCAGTTTACCACATTTAAGAAGTGAGTTGACGTTTCATGTTGCTATCCTTCTTACATTAATGCTTTTGGATTTTGGTATCTCTTTAGTTGTACCCGCCCGGAGATCCGAATGGGGGACTATTTTACCTCCGGAGAATTTAACCAAAGAGCTTTCCATCATAAGCTGTTGATACTTGGGATACCCATCCGGGTCTTTAATGGAGTGGTTTCCCGTTGCCTTCTCCATTCTATGCCGTTGGCCACCTTGTGGCTCCTCCGCCTTTAGGAGCAGTTTCCCACCCCAAGGGCAAGAGAGTGCCCTTCTTCTAGCCGCTCATCCGCCCTCCTAGAAGGCCGTTGGCAATTGATAGAAGGTAATCTCCTTATCCCGGGAGATATTCGGGTCAGTAGAAGTATAGGTTGGAAATGGAAGACCCCTAGCCCTCGAAACCTAATAGCGCCAGGGTCGGAAAGGAACAAGAGCTGGCCGAGGGTGGCCAGATAGGAAAGATAAAAGTGAGGAGCCTGGCATAAGTAAGTGGAAGCAATGCCAGGACTCAGCTCGGGACCCCGTGGTCGCCAGCCACGTACTCACTGGGTGTGAGTCCCTGGAGGGACATAGTGAGATAGAAAAATAATATTACAAACTTTCGGATATGCACATATATTACTATTCTTGTATTGTCATTACTTCCCACGCCACATCTCCCCCACCGCCCTTCGTATTTCTCTCTAAAAATGGCTCTGAGCACTATGGAACTTAACTTCTAAGGTCATCAGTCCCCTAGAACTTAGAACTACTTAAACCTAACTAACCTACGGACATCACACACATCCATGCCCAAGGCAGGATTCGAACCTGCGACCGTAGCGGTCGCGCGGATCCAGACTGCAGATCCTAGAACCACTCGTCCACCCAGGCCGGCGCTAATTCTCTCTCTTTCTCTCTCTATCTCAGAAATTCTGTGGCGCAAGTCCGTAACCGATCTATTCGCCTGACTAGAGTGCAGCCTTTTATTGCCTCGGCACTAGGAGGGGAAGGACGGCAGGTCCATTGGCCCGGCCACATTTTACGGCCGGGAACGGACACAGGTACTCATCTGAAAGCAAGTTGAGTGGATCTGGGGCCGCGCGAAGGGACTAGTACTAGCACGAGTGGAAACCAGGACCTATACATATTACAATACTGGGAAAGCCTTATTGTAATTCGTATGTCTTCTGCTGTTTCGAAACTTAGAGATGACTTGCCCACTACAATAACTACAGAGGAACTCTCAGTTTCTCGTGGACTCTGAACCACGGCAAAGTTTATAAACATGTGACATTGCAAGAGCTGAAAGATGTGCGAGGAATAATAGGAAAAATCGTACCATGCACCCACACACAATCCCCTTCCCCCTCCTCCGCAACCACAGTCTTCTTTCTTTTCTTTATTTTGCGACCTACACACCATTGGCGGGCTTGAAAAATATGTAGAGCTGATATTCTGTGTGACAGTAGGAACGCCTAACGGAGTACACTAGTGCTGTTCGTGTTTAGTATTGTTATCCGGCCTGGTAGGATATATAAGAGACATGAACAGCGTTACCTGACGGTGAGCCCATATTCACGTATAGCGTCTAGAGTCATTTTCTGTATCTTCTCCTAATACTGCGTTCCAGCATCCAATAATAATGATGTTGTCTTTTTCTTCAGTTTTCATCCAGACTTATTCGATCTGTTTGCAGACTTCTTCCACCTGATAATATGTATGGAATGCGGCATATATTTCTTATCTCTACCTTAATTTCCGATGTGATTTTTCTTTTACTGTATCCTCACACACATTTTACGCTTCGTATTACTTTATTTTTCATTTAAGACCAACTGCACTTCCACTGCAAGATGGCAGGCCCTCTGGCCTCTTGATACACTTATTAAGGGCCATCAAACCAGCCTATATTGTATTTAGAAAATCTGAGTTTGTATCCATGCAAATTAATATTATCTCGCTACTGTATGACACTGTCATGCAAAGCAGATAGTCAGATGCTATGTACTAGTATGAACATAATCGGGAGTTGGATGCATGCATATCATAATTCGTGGGGGATTCCGAGTCTGCGCGGTAAGTGGTGTCTCGCAGATTTGTTTGCCAGGTGTTCAAGCACTCACCTGTAGTGGTTCCAGATTCCAGGAGTGCATGAAACAACTGTCTGTACCTCAGCATCAGTCTCTCTGAAGGAGTTGCTTGATTAAGTCACTGTAAATTGAAATACATAAAGTGATTTACATACCTACAGGTAAATCATACAATGTTTTCTTTGCTGTTACCGTTATTACAAGTTTAAAGTTGTTTATATTATTTTCAATGAAGAAATGTTTATTTTACCTTACGTAGCTAATTGTTAAAACTTTGCCATCGACCATTGTACATGCATAACTTGGCTTTGATGGAATTTAAGATTCTTACTACTGCGATGAGATAGTCTTTTCTGTGTCAAAAAGAATGAAAGATCAGTAAGTCACATAACTGTCTTTGAATCATAACTTATCTTCCCAAATCGTATGTTAGCGTAGTCATTTAAACGTACAATAATATTTGTCGATTCGTTGGCAATTAACAATGCTAAATTTGTTCTTGACGCAGCAGCATCTTGGCTGGTGCTTGACGGGTTAGAAGCAAAGTAAATCGTTCACATGAATTTTCTCTTGAGATAGCTTGTGTAGGTGTCTTCTTTAAATGTTCAAGCACGCTAATCCAGCGAGTCCTTCAGTGTCATGCTCTAATGATTCTAAAAGTTTTCAGTTTTTCATTGACAGTAAACACCTATTATACAATCCTGGAAATGGAAAAAAGAACACATTGACACCGGTGTGTCAGACCCACCATACTTGCTCCGGACACTGCGAGAGGGCTGTACAAGCAATGATCACACGCACGGCACAGCGGACACACCAGGAACCGCGGTGTTGGCCGTCGAATGGCGCTAGCTGCGCAGCATTTGTGCACCGCCGCCGTCAGTGTCAGCCAGTTTGCCGTGGCATACGGAGCTCCATCGCAGTCTTTAACACTGGTAGCATGCCGCGACAGCGTGGACGTGAACCGTATGTGCAGTTGACGGACTTTGAGCGAGGGCGTATAGTGGGCATGCGGGAGGCCGGGTGGACGTACCGCCGAATTGATCAACACGTGGGGCGTGAGGTCTCCACAGTACATCGATGTTGTCGCAGTGGTCGGCGGAAGGTGCACGTGCCCGTCGACCTGGGACCGGACCGCAGCGACGCACGGATGCACGCCAAGACCGTAGGATCCTACGCAGTGCCGTAGGGGACCGCACCGCCACTTCCCAGCAAATTAGGGACACTGTTGCTCCTGGGGTATCGGCGAGGACCATTCGCAACCGTCTCCATGAAGCTGGGCTACGGTCCCGCACACCGTTAGGCCGTCTTCCGCTCACGCCCCAACATCGTGCAGCCCGCCTCCAGTGGTGTCGCGACAGGCGTGAATGGAGGGACGAATGGAGACGTGTCGTCTTCAGCGATGAGAGTCGCTTCTGCCTTGGTGCCAATGATGGTCGTATGCGTGTTTGGCGCCGTGCAGGTGAGCGCCACAATCAGGACTGCATACGACCGAGGCACACAGGGCCAACACCTGGCATCATGGTGTGGGGAGCGATCTCCTACACTGGCCGTACACCACTGGTGATCGTCGAGGGGACACTGAATAGTGCACGGTACATCCAAACCGTCATCGAACCCATCGTTCTACCATTCCTAGACCGGCAAGGGAACATGCTGTTCCAACAGGACAATGCACGTCCGCATGTATCCCGTGCCACCCAACGTGCTCTAGAAGGTGTAAGTCAACTACCCTGGCCAGCAAGATCTCTGGATCTGTCCCCCATTGAGCATGTTTGGGACTGGATGAAGCGCCGTCTCACGCGGTCTGCACGTCCAGCACGAACGCTGGTCCAACTGAGGCGCCAGGTGGAAATGGCATGGCAAGCCGTTCCACAGGACTACATCCAGCATCTCTACGATCGTCTCCATGGGAGAATAGCAGCCTGCATTGCTGCGAAAGATGGATATACACTGTACTAGTGCCGACATTGTGCATGCTCTATTGCCTGTGTCTATGTGCCTGTGGTTCTGTCAGTGTGATCATGTGATGTATCTGACCCCAGGAATGTGTCAATAAAGTTTCCCCTTCCTGGGACAATGAATTCACGGTGTTCTTATTTCAATTTCCAGGAGTGTACTTGACGAAAATGTCGTTGGCTTCGAAGAGGTCTTTATAACATTTTACCAGGAACCAGCATTACAATCCCGCACTTGCTTCCTGTCAACACTAGGTGAGTTACTGTGCTTTACCTACTTATGGATCACTGAATATATTTTTTCACTATAAATTTATTTATTGTCCTATATCGGTTATGTACTTTTAACTCAATAACTTTTTGTATAAATCAGTTTATCATGTTGCTGACTAATTTTTTTGAGTCATCTGCTCTACATACCACACTGGCAAAATTTAGGTCGCTTTCTTACTCATTGAGTTACCTGGATGTAGTATTCAGATTCTTCAAAATGATATGTCCTATCATGAGCTCACAATTCTTACAGATAGGTCAGAGAACATCACCAGGACAGAAATCTACTTAAGGTCCATGAGCGCTTGAACATACATCATCCTATACCAAAGTGACAAAGAACAGAACACTAAAATAGCAAACCTAAACGAATAAAAGAAAATCATCGCCCATCAGCAGCACGCAACAGTTTTATTGCATAATATTGTGTTAGTGTGAGTGTATTACTGGTACTGAATTATATACAGTGAGCACACTTGCTTGTATTCTTATACTAGTGTGATGCACAATTCATAGTAGAACACGTCGGTACAGTAGTTCCACTCATGGAACAGGTGCATTGCACTATGTGATTCAGTCATTTTGTTTGCCTCTTCAATCGGACAGATTATTTTCTCAGTTTCTTATCAGTGCTCAGTGCTAAAATACATGCTACATATAACATACGCTATATCCATCTTTCATTGTGAATAGCACTTTTCATTAAAAAACATAAACTGTAAAGCTTGACGGTTAAAAAAATATTCAAGCAATCAAATAGACATAAAGATAAAATCAGAATAAATTGTGGCTGTGCCAAATGCCGTGTTTCTTAAGTGAAAATACATATATATACTTAGAAGATAAATAAAATTTACTGCGGATAAACTTCAGTACTCACCACTGCCCCCCCCCCCCCCCCCCCATGAACCAAGGACCTAGCCGTTGGTGGCGAGGCTTGCGTGCCTCAAACATACAGATAGCCGTACCGCAGGTGCAACCACAACGCAGGGCTATCTGTTGAGAGGCCAGAGAAATGTGTGGTTCCTGAAGAGGGGCAGCAGCTTTTTCAGTAGTTGCAGGGGCAACAGTCTGGATGTTTGATTAACCTGGCCTTGTAACGTTAACCAAAAAGGCCTTGCTGCGCTGGTGCTGCGAGCAGCTGAAAGCAAGGGGAAACTACAGCAAGCAGATTTACTGTATGGTTAAATGATGATGGTGTCCTCTTGGGTAAAATATTCCTGAGGTAAAATATTCCCCCGTAAGGATCTCCGGGCGGGGACCACGCAGGAGGACGTCATTATCTGGAGAAAGAAAACTCCCTTTCTACGGTTCGGAGTGTGGAATATCAGATCCCTTAATCAGGCACGAAGATTAGAAAATTTAAAAAGTGAAATGGATAGGTTAAAGTTAGATATAGTGGGAATTTGTGACGTTCGGTGGCAGGAGGAACAAGACTTCTAGTCAGGTGAATACACGGTTATAAGTACAAAATCAAACAGGAGTAATGCAGGAGTAGGTTCAATAATGAATAAAAAAATAGGAGCGCGGATAAGCTACTACGAACAGCACAGAGAACGCATTATTGTAGCCAAGATAGACACTAGGCCCACACCTACAACATTAGTACAAATTTATATGCCAGCTGGCTCCGTAGATGATGAATCAGTTGAAGAAATATATGATGCGATAAAGGAACTTATTCAGATAAGGGAGACGAAAATTTCATAGCTGGGGGGGGGGGGGGGGGGGGGGGGGACTGGAATTCGGTAGTACGGAAATGAAGAGAAGGAAGAGTAGCAGGTGAATATGGACGGGAGTAAGGAATGAAAGAGGAAGCTGCCTGGTAGAATTTTGGGCAGACAATAACTTAATCATAGCTAACACTTGGTTTAAGAATCATAAAAGGAGGTTGTATATGTGGAATAGCTCTGGAAACACTAGAAGATTTCAGATAGATTATATAATTTTAAAAAAGAGATTTAAGAACCGGGTTTTGAATTGGAAGACATTTCCAGAGGCAGATGTGGACTGTTACTACAATGTATTGGTTATGAACAGTAGATTAAAACTGAAGAAACTGAAAAAAAGTGGAAATTTAAGGGGATGGGACCTGGATAAACTGAAAGAACCAGAGGTTGTAGAGACTTTCAGAGGGAGCATTAGGCAGCTATTAACAAGAACAGATAAAGGAATAGAGTAGAAAATGAGTGGGTAACTTTGAGGGATAAAATAATGAAGTCAGCAGAGGATCATGTAGGTAAAAAGAAGAGGGCTTGTAGAAATCCTTCGGTAACACAAGAGATATTGAATTCTATTCATAAAAGGAGAAAATATAAGAATGCAGTAAATTAAGCAGGCGAACAGGAATACAAACATCTCAAAAATGAGATCAACAGGAAGTGCTAAATAGCTAAGCTGGAGTGGATAGAGGACAAATGCATGGATTTAGAGGCATATATGACTAGGGGTGAGATAGATACTGCCTACAGGAAAATTAAAGACACTTTTTGAGAAAAGAGAATCATGTGTATGAATATCAAGAGCGCAGATAGCAAACCGGGCCTAAGCAAAAAATGGAAAGCAGAATGATGGAAGGAGGATATTGAGGGTCTATTCAAGGGCGATGTACTTGAGGACAATATTATGGAGATGGAAGAGGACGTAGAGGGAGATGAAATGGAAGACATGATATTGCATGAAGAATTTGATAGAGCACTGAAGAACCTAAATCCAAAAAAGGCCCCGCAAATAAACAACTTTCCATTAGAACTACTGATAGCCATCCAGCCATGACAAAACTCTACCATCTGGTGAGCAAGATACATGAGACAGGCGAAATACCCTCAAACCTAAAGAAGAATAAAATAATTCCAATCCCAAAGAAAACAGGTGTGAAAATTAGCAAACTATCAGTTTAATAGGTCCTGGCTGCACAATACTAGCACGAATTATTTCTAGACGAATGGAAAAACTGGTAGAAGACGTCCTAGCGGAAGATCAGTCCGGATCCCTTAGAAATGTTGGAACTCGTGAGGCAATACTGATCCAATGATTTATCTTAGAAGGCACATCCAGAAAAGGAAAACCAACGTTTCTAGCATTAGTAGACTTAGAGAAAGCTTTTGACAATTTTGACTGGAATACTCTCTTTCAGATCCTGAAGGTAGCAGAGGTAAAATACAGGAAGCGAAAAGTTATTTACAATTCGTGCAGCAACCAGATGGCAGTTATAAGATTCGAGGGCACGAAAGAGAAACAGTGATTGAAAAGGGAATGAGACACGATTGTACCCTATCCCCAATGCTGCTCAATCTGTATGTTGAGCAAGGAATAAAGGCAACAAAAGAAACATTTGGAGTAGGAATTAAAATCCACGGAGAAGAAATAAAAATTTTAAGGTTTGCCATTGACATTGTAATTCGGTCAGAGACAGCAAAGGACCTGGAAGAGCAGTTGAACGGAATGGACAATGTCTTGAAAGGAGGATGTAAAGTGAACATCTATAAAAGCAAAACATGGATAATGGAATGTAGTCTAATTAAATCAGGTGATTCTGAGAGAATTAGATTCGGAAATGAGACACTGAAAATAATAGATGAGTTTTGCTATCTGCGGAGCAAAATAACTGACGATGGTCAAAATAGAGAGTATATAAAATGTAGACGGGCTCTGGCAAGGGAAGCGTTTCGTAACAAGAGAAATTTGTTAACAGCAAGCATAGATATAAGTGTCAGGAAGTCTTTTCTGAAAGTATTTGTGTGGAGTGTAGCCACGTATGGAAGCGAAACATGGACAGTAAATAGTTTAGACATGAAGAGAATAGAAGTTTTCGAAATGTGGTGCTACAGAAGAATACTGAAGATTAGATGGGTAGACCACATAACTAATGAGCAGACACTGAATAGAATTGGGGATAAGAGGAATTTGTGGCACAAACTGACTAAAAGAAGGGATCGGTTGGTAGGACATGTTCTGAGGCATCAAGGGATCAATTTAGTATTGGAGGGATGCGTGGAGGGTAAAACTCGTAAAGGGAGACCAAGAGATAAATACACTAAGCAGATTCAGAAGGATGTGTTGCAGTAGTTACTCTGAGATGAAGGAACTTGCACAGAATAGGGTAGCACGGATAGCTGCATGAAACCAGTGTCTGGACTGAAGACAACACAAACTTCAGTATCTATGCCGTAGAAGAATTACCTATTCATGGCGACATTAATACTCAAAGTATTCAGTGCGTTTGTTTCGTTCGAAAATTGCCGTGAAGCATGTTTTTGGAGCCTCCGGATATTACTGTTCACTGGTTCTGAGTATGGAGGAATTACTTGAGATCCTTATGTGGATACAAGCCTAGAATTTGGTTGTTTCGAGAGTCTGACAATAAGTAGAAACCTGTATTAGGTACGCGAGTAATAACATATGGTAATCCGTACAGTAATGCCCATTTACTGTTTCGTCTCCTAAGCTGTGATTATTTTCTTTGAATTTTAAGCAGAAAATAATTTAATGTTTCATGCTTGTGTACATTTTTACATTTTTATCATGTTGCGGCTTTCGGAGATATGCCTACCGTGTGAGTGCAATTAATGTTTCCGATGGAACTCCGCAAGAGGATTTACCCACTCGAGGTCTCCTTTAGCATTCAACATTAATTCTAAAATGAAATGTCGTGTGACGAGGGCCTCCCGTCGGGTAGACCGTTCGCCTGGTGCAAGTCTTTCGATTTGACGCCACTTCGGCGACTTGCGCATCGATGGGGATGAAAAACACAACACCCAGTCCCTGAGTGGAGAAAATCTCCGACCCAGCCGGGAATCGAACCCGGGCCCTTTGGATTGACAATCAATCGCGCTGACCACTCAGGTACCGGGGGCGGACATTAATTCTAAAGGATTGCACTGCGTGTCTTATATTGCAAGGTAACTTACTATTTGTTCAAATATTTCTAAATATTATGCCCAATGAATGTGTTCGTTGTGTATGTACGTCCGTATGGAGCGGTTAAGTTCGAAAAATAGTCTTTCGCAAGGCTCGGGTTGCGTGCTGAACCATGATATCAAGATTATTTTTATGTCATTCTGTCGTTGAAATAATATGCTTTGTCTGACAGTAAAGGTTTAAATTTTCCTGTTATAGGTGTATAATGATCAGAGATTTTCATTATGATTGTTGTTGCTGTTGCTGACTTACATTCGTAGAACCTTAGAGATTTTAAACATGCCGAGTGATCAAAAAGTCAGTTTAAATTATGAAAACTGTAATAAATCACGGAATAATGTAGATAGAGAGGTACAAATTGACACACATGTTTGGAATGACATGGGGTTTTATTAGAACCAAAAAAATACAAAAGTCCAAAAATTTCCGACAGATGGCGCTTCATATGATCAGAAGAGCAATAATTAGCATAACAAAGTAAGACAAAGCAATGATGATGTTCTTTACAGGAAATGCTCAATATGTCCACCATCATTCCTCATCAATAGCTGTAGACGAGAAATAATGTTGTGAACAGCACTTTAAAGCATGTCTGGAGTTATGGTGAAGCATTGGCGTAAGATGTTGTCTTTCAGCATCCCTAGAGATGTCGGTCGATCACGATACACTTGCGACTTCAGGTAACCCCGAAGCCAATAATCGCACGTACTGAGGTCTGGGTACCTGGGAGGCCAAGCATGACGAAAGTGGCGGCTGAGCACACGATCATCACCAAACGACGCGCGCAAGAGATCTTTCACGCGTCTTGCAATATGGGGTGGAGCGCCATGCTGGATAAACATCGTACGTTCCAGCAGGTATTTATCAGCCAGGCTGGGGATGATGCGATTCTGTAACATATCGGCGTACCTCTCACCCGTCACAGTAGCAGTTACTGACATTATGCTATCGGACATTTTGTGAACTTTGTTTCTTTTTTAGGTTCTAATAAAACCCAGTGGCATTCCAAGCATGTGTGTCAATTTTTACCTCTCTATCTACATTATTCCGTGGTTTATTAAGTTTTCAAATTTATACTGAGTTTTTGATCACCCGGTACATCATAAAGAGCAACAAGCAACCTCACACCTCCACGCGCCTTCGGATATGGAACGTGTAACGGAACATATTAAAGGCTTTACTTTCCCTAAGTATGCGATACCCTCCAAATTCAACCAGTTTAATGAGTATTTATGATTATAGAAAAGTTATTGTGTATGTTAACAATGATTGCACAACATGTCTCCATAAACAGTCAACCCATTAAATTATACTGAATAACTGAGCCACACAAAAGTTTATATCACTTGATCACTGATACAGCAAATGTCATAATGAAAAACACTAAGTTTATCTTAGATAATTAATATGAAGTACGAAAAATAGTGGCCAACTTAGGTATTTTGGATCTCCTTAAATAAAAATCACCCAGTGAAACCTATTTGTTCACTAGGAGCGTTTTCACTCAGTATTCACGTAATCAATCCTATTTTAGACGAAAACCAATGTAATTCTTAACAATTCATGTTACTTACTTATTTATGCAAATTAGAGAAGTCAATTGACAAACTTCTAAAAAACGGCCTTTTTGTAACAAAGAATTATTCTGTCAAGTCAACAAATCTGTCTGTCATTTTAATAACATGTTAAATTATGTCACTCGATGCAAATTAATAACTTTTCTGCACAAATTATGATAACAGATGTACATGTGACTTATAAACTATATCTCTTTTTAGTAGTTCTTTGACAATGTTATAAATACAAGCAGCGAGAAGGGTCAAAAAGTCAGTCGGAGGCAGTCGGGGGCAGTCGGAATGTCACTTTGGTGAAGTGTGTTTCTGTGTTATTGTTTGGGATGGAAAAATAATGCAAAGAACATGTAAAGGAAGTACTACTTTGTGTTGTGTTATGGTCTTTGGTGGACAGTGGAATTAAGATGGCCACCAAAGTAATAAATATTTGATGTTTACATATGTGTTGGTTTCGCTCGTTCTTTATCATCAAAAGCACATGAAAAACATGGGACCTCATGTGTTTACCCTAGACAACCAGATTTAGAGCCAGCATCAGCATCGAGACACAGCAGCGATCCAGCAAGCAGCAGCGATTACTACAATACAATACATTGTAATGGCGCCAACCTAACATCAAGTGCTAACAAGCTCCGTAAATTGGAGTGAAATAGTGCGATTATAGCAATTAGCAATATCAACGACTTAGGCGGAACATTACAAACGGCAGCATCAATTCCAACTGATTCTCTTGGTTTACTTGGTAAAATGGCATGTCATTCCTTCTTGCTGGTCACAGTGATTGTTTTGGTTTCCTGATATAATGTGTATGTACACAGAAGTCGATTAACCTTGCGTCTCATGTTCGGGAGAAATGCCCCCAAACGTCATGTGTGTACCAAATGAGAGAGTCAGTGCAGTCTGTAGGTCTGCACACCAACCCTACATCGATTTAGGGGTCTCCTACAGGAAAATACGTCGTTATACGAAATGTAGAACTGTTTTATTGGGGTAGTGTCATTGAGCTGTAAAAGTACTCTTACCTTGTTCCACCTGGGATAATTTTGTTCTAAATTCTTCATATTCCTGCACTTGGCACTGTAATACTTCCTGTAATATCTATCTTGTGTAAGTAGGATTCGGTACTCGGATATCTGTTCTATTGTTTCAGTGTTCTCGGTAACTGGGATGGTGCGTGAGCTATAATATTCTGTTTACCCGTGATATGGATTACACCAAGAGAGTATTGTTCTAAAAACAACGCACAACGTTCTACATGCCGGCGTAAAAGTTTGCATGACATTAAGAAACTTGGAGCCTGGTCGTCAGTGTAGGCTTTTATGTTTTTATCATACATGCAATAATTAAATTTCTTAAACGACCACACGATTGCAAGTGCTTCTGGTTTTGTGGCTGATATGTACGTTCGTGTTCAGTTAAGGTTGTTCTGGTAAAGGTAATTATTGTTACTCCTTGTTTCCACAGTTCTTTTATGATCTGGAATGTACGTGAACCCAAACCTGTGTTTGAGGTGTCACTCGTTATACAAAAGTCTTCATCCCTATTTGGATAGCATAAGTTGTATGAGTTGCTAGTTTAATGTCTGAGTGCTCGTTTAAATGCACTGAAATAATTCATTCATTCTGGAGCCCACAACCATAAAACGTTTTTTAAGTAGACTGAGTAGGTGTGGACCATTTAACAATTTATCCGGAAATATTCGACGAAAAGATGAACACAACTGAAGAAAGATTTCAATTGTTTCTTTGACTGTGAAAAAGGAAAACTTTTAATTGCATTGATCTTATCTGGATCTGGAAGTATGCCATCTTATGACACAAAACCTTGATTTCTTCCGTAGCGAATTTAGATATTTGCAAGTTTGTTTAACTCCTGCATATGCAAATATTTCTAAAGTCTTTCCCAAAATGTGTAAATGTCCTTCCCAACTACGTGTAGCTATTAAAATGTCACCAACATACAATGTTACATTCTCAGCTAGCTCTAGACCAGACACAGTGTCAAGGGCGGTAATATATACTCCAGACCTAACGTTTAATCGAAAAGATAAAACGCAAAATTTGTAGCTTCTACCTGAAAAGATAAAAGCGGTGTATTTCCTGTATTCAGGTGTATAAGTTGCCAATAACAACTTTTTTAAATCGATGTTAGAGACGTGCTTGATGCTCAAAAATTTCTGCAATTGTTCTTCCAAGCTCTCTGGCTCTTTACGTACAGATATAATGGTTTTGTTTATCGCAAATATGTCTAGCATGACCCAAATTTTTCTATTAGGTTTTTTTACTGCAAGAAGTGCGGTGGCGTTGATGGTTCAGTTATTTTCCAAGAAAGAGTATGTTTAATCTCATCCGTAACAGCATTTCGTTTAGTCCAGGGTATTGTACATGTGTTGTACCAAAGCCGTCATGGGGGTGAACTTCCATGTTATACGTATAGGTCTTGATTAAATTTGGTTTACTTGTAAAAAGTTGTACATATTGTAGTAACAGATCATATAACTTATCTTGTTGCTCGTTATCAATCGCATTAGATTCCTTAACATTACTGCTGACGAGTACCTTCAGGTCCGCTACTTCCTCACTAGTTACAGGTGGGCTATCAGTGTAACGGTCGTCAGTGCCCAACAATCGTCTTTTATAGCCCTGGCAGTATTTACCTTGGTGTAATTATTGTGTGTTCAGAGCTATTTTAATTGTTTCGCTAAGTAACATTTTCCTGATGATAAATCAGTAATTGTGTGTTTCTCATTCAAAAATCTACCCCCATCAAACAGTCTGTGACTAAGTGATCAGTTACAAGGAATAGGCATACCATTACTTCATTTACAGGGTGTTTCAAAAATGACCGATATATTTGAAACGGCAATAAAAATTAAACGAGCAGCGATAGAAATACACCGTTTGTTGCAATATGCTTGGGACAACAGTACATTTTCAGGCAGACAAACTTTCGAAATTACAGTAGTTACAATTTTCAACAACAGATGGCGCTGCGGTCTGGGAAACTCTATAGTACGATATTTTCCACATATTCACCATGCGTAGCAATAATATGGCGTAGTCTCTGAATGAAATTACCCGAAACATTTGACAACGTGTCTGGCGGAATGGCTTCAGATGCAGATGAGATGTACTGCTTCAGCTGTTCAATTGTTTCTGGATTCTGGCGGTACACCTGGTCTTTCAAGTGTCCCCACAGAAAGAAGTCACAGGGGTTCATGTCTGGCGAATAGGGAGGCCAATCCACGCCGCCTCCTGTATGTTTCGGATAGCCCAAAGCAATCACACGATCATCGAAATATTCATTCAGGAAATTAAAGACGTCGGCCGTGCGATGTGGCCGGGCACCATCTTGCATAAACCACGAGGTGTTCGCAGTGTCGTCTAAGGCAGTTTGTACTGCCACAAATTCACGAAGAATGTCCAGATAGCGTGATGCAGTAATCGTTTCGGATCTGAAAAATGGGCCAATGATTCCTTTGGAAGAAATGGCGGCCCAGACCAGTACTTTTTGAGGATGCAGGGACGATGGGACTGCAACATGGGGCTTTTCGGTTCCCCATATGCGCCAGTTCTGTTTATTGACGAAGCCGTCCAGGTAAAAATAAGCTTCGTCAGTAAACCAAATGCTGCCCACATGCATATCGCCGTCATCAATCCTGTGCACTATATCGTTAGCGAATGTCTCTCGTGCAGCAATGGTAGCGGCGCTGAGGGGTTGCCGCGTTTGAATTTTGTATGGATAGTGGTGTAAACTCTGGCGCATGAGACGATACGTGGACGTTGGCGTCATTTGGACCGCAGCTGCAACACGGCGAACGGAAACCCGAGGCCGCTGTTGGATCACCTGCTGCACTAGCTGCGCGTTGCCCTCTGTGGTTGCCGTACGCGGTCGCCCTACCTTTCCAGCACGTTCATCCGTCACGTTCCCAGTCCGTTGAAATTTTTCAAACAGATCCTTTATTGTATCGCTTTTCGGTCCTTTGGTTACATTAAACTTCCGTTGAAAACTTCGTCTTGTTGCAACAACACTGTGTTCTAGGCGGTGGAATTCCAACACCAGAAAAATCCTCTGTTCTAAGGAATAAACCATGTTGTCTACAGCACACTTGCACGTTGTGAACAGCACACGCTTACAGCAGAAAGACGACGTACAGAATGGCGCACCCACAGACTGCATTGTCTTCTATATCTTTCACATCACTTGCAGCGCCATCTGTTGTTGAAAATTGTAACTACTGTAATTTCGAAAGTTTGTCCGCCTGAAAATGTACTGTTGTCCCAAGCATATTGCAACAAACAGTGTATTTCTATCGCTGCTCGTTCAGTTTTTATTGCCGTTTCAAATATACCGGTCATTTTTGAAACACCCTGTACAAGCTGCAGCGTGACGAAAATTTGCTCCCTAACTCTACGGCACTTGCCGCTAACGACGTCTATAGCCCAGCATTACTGAACAGGAAAGTTGGGAATGGGGCCTTCTTCCATACTCTTTTTATGCAGATCATATGACACAAAACGTATGGCTGCCGCCACATCTAATGTGACAGACATACCACCAACGATTTCTTGACTCGTGGACTGTCTTAATTCTGTTTGTGGTTCACGACACCCAGTATTTTCATATATTAACGCGTCGTTTAAGTATGTGTCTTCATTGTGTGTTAACAGTAATACTGATTCTGTCTGTTTAATACTTAGTTTGTACTGTGTTTTTGTGTTAGTGTTACACGACAAGTTGTTATTATTACTGTTGTTGTTGTTATGTTGTTGTTGTGTCGCTTCCCCATTCAGTCCGCGTCAACATCTGGATGCGAGATATAATTTAGTTTGATGGGATGCTGTTCGCTGACGGTGGTTCGTTTACCGCTTCAGTTCCATTAACCTGTGGGTATTTTCTTTGCCGGTCTTCCTGAACTGCACGACGTGTTGTGAGGCTCCGTGTGTTGTTTTGATTCCCGCTGCGGTTGGTGCACTCGGTATGTCTGCCTTATCCGAGATGGGGAGGCGGCCCTGCCTGCAGCTATCGAGCGTGCAGAGTGCAAAGTAGTGGTTCACTTCGGAACCAACGACATCTGTGGCGTGGGTTCTGAGGCCATCCTCAGTTCATACTGGCAGCTGGCGTAAGTGGTCAAGAAAGCTAGCCTCGCGCGTGGTGTGCAAGCAGAACTCGCAATGTTCAGCATTGTTCCCAGAGTTGAGCGAGGTCCTTTCGTCTGGAACCGAGTAAAGGGTCTCAATCAAAGGTTCGTCGACTCTGTGACGGTAATGGGTGCAGATTTCTAGACCTACTTTATCGGGTTGGGATTTGTAGGACTCCCCTTGATAGAATAGGAAGCAGGTACTTGAGTAGTAGCGTACTTGTGGCTTACGCTAGATGGCAGTTTGAGGTATTCTGATGGACACGTAGCAACGGAAGTCAGACCGTGTTCAGGATAAAGACACTTCGACTGTCAAAATTTTATCAGTAAACAGTCTAAATATTCGTAACAAAGTTCCAGAATTTACTGCCCTCGAGGAAAGCTTTCGCGCTCAATTTAATCTTGGGATCGAGAGCTGGCTGAAACCTGAAGAGATATTTAGTGAGTCGTGGCATGAATATCGGAAAGACAGAGGCCATAGGAGGGGGAGTGTTCGCCGCAGCTGACAGAAACATTGTCTCTATTGAGGTCGAAGTGGACTGCGATAATGAAGTTACCTAATCGCTTGTAACAGATGTTGGTGAAACCAAGCTAATTGTTGAATGTTTTTAATGGCCACTCAATTCCGCAATGACAGTTCTAGAGTCTTTCAAAGCAAGTCTACGGTCAGTAGCACGTACATTTCCAGATCATGCAGTAGTAGTTGGAAGTGACTTCAGCCCACCAAGTATAGAGTGGGATGTCTATGGACTCATTGCGTTTGGTGCAGACAGACAGTCATGCGAAATACTTTTGAACGCGTTTTCTGAAAACTGTTTTGGGCAGCTAGTTGTGCAGCCACTCGCAATGGAAACGTCTTAGACATTGCAACTACAAATAGGCCGGATATTATCGAAAAAGTTTGTGTAGAAACGAATTTTAGATATCGTGATGTCATTGTAGTAACTATAGTTACGAAAGATAATAACTCACTCAAGAAGGCTAGGAAAGCGTTTCTTCTAGATAGAGCATATGATCAGTTGTTAGCGTCCCAATTGCAGTTGACAAATGCCCCGCACCGAACTCCCTGAGCCGAGAGCCGACCCAAGACACCAAGCCCCGGCAGTACCACCCAACCGCCACGATTAACCAGCCCCGGATACCGACGCCGCAGCGTCCACGCCATCCCGCCCACCAGGACCGCCAACCGCCCTCCTCAATGACCATCCGCCGCAAGGTCCGCCAATCATACAGCAAACTGGGTGCCCTCCGTTAGATGGTCGCTGGACCACAAAGCATCGGCACCACAGTTCCACTGCGCTTGCACCGACACCCTGCTCCGCTCACCATCCTGGAGGACACGGATTCTGGCTGCGACTGACGATGGGCCCAATACGACCACGCTTTACTGTCCGTTTCGCACACTCACTAGCAGTGGCCTGTTCTCGTCCAGCCACTTTTTTCTTCGACCATAGAGTTGGCGCATTACTGCACCCTTCCTCTGTGCATCCACCGTCGGAGGGTGGCACGGAACTACTTAAAGTTCCACCGCCACACCATCAAAGTGCTATGTTCGGCTGTTCTTCAGCCGTTGTTTTGAATGTACTCGCACTTGCCCACAGTGACAGTTGGACCGGATCTGAACCGGTGACGCTGTGTAATAGTACACTGCCACAAAAAAGGGAAATTGATTCGCTAGTGTTGATTTAACAATTTAAAGAGTACTACGTGTAAGTGATCTTAGATGTGTTTTGATTGAGAATACGAAAATGACATATAACGTCATGAAAACCACGTGATTAATTTAGAGAACAACCTGACTGTTACGAACACCAAGTTGAACGGTGAGATTACCTTTATGTAGTGAGCGAAAGTATTGTGAGTGTGTGCACGCAGCGTCAGTCAGGTCACAGATGTTGGCTGTAATCCCGCAATCGTAATACGAAAGAGCACGATGTAGTCCATCATGCTTTCTCTTGCGATGCAAGGGTGTGAATGATTTGGCTGTCGAAACTCTTGCAGTGAAGACTGCAAATGGTAGTATATGCTCTCGTCATTTAAAAAAGAAAAAAAAAAAGGAAACTGGTCGTGTTGGACCCTTGTGTTCAGAACTGCTGAATTTACGGCGGAAACAAGAGCCGAACAGTGGTGGATTTCCGTTGTGTAATCTGACTTGTATTAGTAGCGACAGTGATAGCACGCCAGGTGCAATAGAGGAAAGGATGGAGCATTTTAATGAATGTGAGACTCATAGAAGGAGCATAGAGACGTTAGAAGAGCTTGCACCACGGAAGGAGGTGATAAATGCACAATTACGGATCAAGCTGTTAGCAATATTTCGCATAACGTCAGTTTGCAGAATTCCGTAGCGGCATTACAGAGGAGAAATGCCTGTCCGATAAAAAATGTGCATTAAATTGCGAACACGCAATAATCATCTTCGAAGTCCGTTGTCATCAACGAAACAACATGTGTATAATGAGGAAAGTAACAAAAACGCAACTGTTTCTAATGAAATCAATCGAGTACTAGGGAAAATACCTTTACGCAGTCAAATCAGAAGTTTGCTACAGGGGTTAAAGCAGGTTCGATGCGGTGAAGCGGACATTTTCAGCTCGATTACTTTGCGAGCTGTGCTGCAGAAAATTTATAATTTTCTCAGGGAAAATAATCTGATATACACTAACTGCAATGTCAACCTAAAGGTCTTGGATAAACTGCAAATTCAGTTACCACGCAGGTATTTTGAAGGATGTTGTAACGATGAAGAAAATGCAAGCTGGAACACTGACTGACAGGGAACATTTTTGCGTTTTGTCACTTTGTGAATTGAACACCGATAGCAGAATCTGTTATGGTGAGCTAGATGGCCGGGTATTTGGGCCTCACAGCAATGTCGATGTTATTGTCCTAGGATTGTTTGGAGCATGGAAGCAAAAGTTGCGGTATTGACCGAAGTAATATTGTTTCCTTGGCCAGTAATTACTATAATGTTATGGCTGTAGCAGCTCACATGGGTGCGACGAATACTTCTGTCTGGAAGGAGCCTGGTGTTAGTCACAAAAACAGTTTTTAATCACACTCTGGTGATTTTCTGAAACGCGTTGGGTGCTCACTAACATTATACATTTCCTAAAAGTCATAAGCGATCATTTACTGGATCAGTGCAATATGGTGTATAACATGTCAGTGACAACAACCTCTTTCGAGAAACTTAATTTTGGACAATGGCGAGACGAAAATAGCTCCTAGACTATCTTGGCAACACACAACGGTGACGGGCAGAGACCGATACCGTGTGCTCTCAGCAGCACAACTAATGTCTCACACAAACTGTTAATGCCTGAAGGAAGTGACTTCACACAGAAGATGGCTGAGACGTGGATTCGCGAACGTGATAAACAACTAGCCTGTGGATTGGGTATTCATTTTCGGGTCCAGGAACAATGCCTACGTTACTTTCATAAATGCTTCGACAATACTTGCATTGGATCCTTGAAGCATTCTCTACCATTTCAAAATTATTCATTCTTCTTAAACCTATTCAGTAGCTTTTGGTTGTCTTCAGGGACTTATAAGCTTATAGTGAATACATTCTCACTGCAAACCTAAATCAAGACTCCTTGGACTACTTCCTCTCATTACAAGAGGCCTTTGACATTTCTATGACCATACTTCGCCAGTCGAGGTAACGTGCCGTATAAGACTGTTGTTGCTGCAAGCGAACGCTCCCGATATTCCTGTTTCCAATGCTTGTGTTGAGCCAAGTGGATAAGGACGACTCGCGACTGCAACGGTGTTTGGCAGCACCCTGTCAGAAATGTCTATGGCGTTGGCAGTGGTTGGAGCAGAGGAGATTGAAGACCTAGATTTCGCAATAGCAGATTCCGGTATCCTATCAATGTCACTGGCGTCTGACTGTAGCGTTGAAGGATTTAAATATCTTGCTAGATATGTAACGTACCGGTGCAGACAGTACGAGAGCCACACTTGCTGCATACTGACAGTGCTTGAAGACATGTCGTCTGGGTGGCGGGGCATTATTTCTCGCGGACGTTTGTTTGAATTCTCGCACATGTCGCTTGAGATAGTTAGCAAATCTTCATTAATTTCTGCACAGATCCATGGATACCACGGTTAGTCGAGGGAAATTACTGTCACGTGTGTCACATTTCCCGGGAATTTCTCCACTGTCCATCCTAAAGCAATTAAAATTTGCGTCAGATCGAGAACATTTACCGATTGCGAGCGCTGTCATCAAAAGACAAAGAAAAGGCAACGAAACCAGAGACAGATCACCGTCGCAAAGCTAGGAAGTGGCATTTGTCATTCCTAAAGGATATAAACGAACAATACTTCCCTTAGCGAAGTTATATAGCAGCCAAATAGTGACAGACGTCAAGGTTCTCCGACAGTGTTTGTTTGATAACCGTTTAGCAAGATTAAAAGACAGACGGTGCCAACGTTTGACATATTTCATCCCAGACTACATTCCAGCTTTGCTGAACGGCCGGCACGGTGAGTGAACTCGCTTTTTTTCCTTGTAAATAGTATTCTGAAATGCTCTTTGAAGAACTGGGTGGAACATTCTCCTACTACTACGATAAAAGGAACTCCAAAGATTAGTCGGGTGACTAAATTTATAGAAGTATGTGCAGCTCTTAAATTAGCTAGTTAAAATCCTTCAGACAAATACGGCACTTGCATTATTTCTCGAGGGAAAACGACAGAGTCTCCTATTAGTTAAAGTTTTTTAACCTTGTAACAGATATAAAATGAAAATGAGCGATATAGAGGCTGAGCTTTTTTTTTTTTTGATTCAGTCAACCAAATATCACAAAAACTCTGTTCATTACTTCTAAAAATGCTATCCGGCGATACCAATGTTGATTTTAAAATCCTAAACAGGAGCTTACGACTTTTTTCTAGATTCGGATTCTTCGAGAAAAATAGGTGATTTTTATATGTAACAGTTCTGTCGTTGCTCGATAAATGGTGCTGTATTCTACAGCTACATCTACATGGATACTCTGCAAAACACACTTAAGTGCCTGGCAGAGGTTCATCGAACCACTTTCGCGATAATTATCTATTATTCTACTCTCGAACAGCGCTCGGAAGAAACGAACACCTATATCTTTCCGTGCGAGCTCTGATTTCCCTTATTTTACTATGATGATCCTTTCTCCCAAGGTAGATTGGCGCCAAAAAGAATTTTCGCATTCGGAGGAGAAAGTTGGTGATTGAAATTTCGTGAGATCCCGCCGCAACGAGAGACACATTTCTTTTAATGGTGTCCACCCGAAATCCTGTGTCATATCCGTGACACTCTCTCCCCTAATTCTCGATAGTGCAAAGCATGTGGCTCTTCTTAGAACTTTCTCGGTGTATTCCGTTAATCCTATCCGGTAAGGATCCCACACTCCGTATCAGTGCTCCAAAAGGGCGCGGACAAGCGTAGCGTAGGCAGTCTTTTAGTAGATCTGTTGCATCTCCTAAGTTTTCTACCAATAAATCGCAGGCTTTGGTTCACCTATCCCACAATATTTTCTGTGTGTTCTTTCTAGTTTACGTTTCTCGTAATTTTCATGTCTAGATATTTATTTGAATTTACCGCCTTCAGATTTGATTGATTTATCGTTTAACAGAAGTTTAACGGGTTCCTTTTACCACTCATGTGGATGACCTCATTCCTTTTATTATTTAGGTTCAGCTGCTAATATTCGCACCATACAGGTATCTTTTCTAAAACGATTTACAGTTTGTTTTGATCTTCAGGCGACTTTACTAGGCGATAAACGACAGCATCATAGGCAAACAACCTAAGACGGCTTCTCAGATTGTCTCCTAAGTCGTGTGTATAGATAAGGAACAGTAAAGGGCCTATAACACCACGATGGGGGTCGCCAGAAATCACTTCTGTTTTACTCTAAGTCTTTCTGTCAATTACTACGAACTGTGACTTCTCTGACGAAATCACGAATCCGTTCGCACAACTGTGACGACATTCCATTAGCAAGCAATTTGATTACAATCTGCTTCTGAGGTACAGTGTTAAAAGCCTTCTGGAAATGTAGAACTACGGTATCAATTTAAAATCCCTTGACAACAGTACTTAACACTTCGATTGAATAGAAAGGTCGTTGTGTTTCACAAGAACGATGTTTTTTAAATCCCTGTTGACTGTGTGTCAATAGACCGTTCTCTTCTAGGTAAGGTTCGGACACAACGTTTGCTCCAAAATCCTTCCGCATATCGGCATTAATGACATGGGCCTGTAATTCAGTGGACTGTTCCTATTGCCTTCCTTGAATACCGGTGTGACCTGAACAACTTTCCAGTCTTTGGGTATGGATCTTTCGTCGAGCGAACGATTGTGTGTAATTGTTAAGATGGGAGTCTCTGGATGTTCTGCCAGATTTCGAGACAAAGTTTCGCTATGGAAAATATTAAATGCATCTCGAATTGATGTCCACCCTAAATTTCGAGCTTGTGTAAAAGATCGCCAATCTTGGGAATTTTACGTTCGTTTGAATTTGATATGCTTTCTTCGTTCTTTCTGCAACAGTGTTCCGACCAGTTTTGTCCACCAAGGGAATCAGCTCCGTCGTTTCTTAATTTATTTGCTATAAATCTCTCAACTGCGGTCAATACTATTTCTTTGAAATCAAGCCACGTCCCGTCTACACTTCGACTGTTGATTTGGAAGGACAGGAGATTGTCTTTCAGGAAGGCGTCAAGCAAATTTTTATCTGCTTCTTTGAGTAGGTGAGTTTTTCGTTTATTTTTTGGATGGTTTGGCAGTTACAGTACTCAGTTTCGCTGCGACAGACCTGTGTGCACTAATCCCTGTACTCGTTTTGATAGTCTTTATCAGCTTAGAATGATTTGTTGTTAGGAGGTCAAGAGTGTTTTCACAACTGTTCAGTATTCGAGTGGAGTTATGAAGTAACTGCTCCAGATAATTATCAGAGAAAGCTTTTAGCAAAGTTTCGGATGATGCTTCATTTGTACCTCAAGATTGAACATGTATTTTCGCCAACATCTTGAGGGTAAACTGAAGGCACTACTAACTACAATTGTATGAGCCAGGTGCGTATTTTATATTAGTCTCAAATTATCTTCGAACCTTTCAGTAATTGTATCACCTGAGTTGGGAGGTCGGTGAAAGGATCCCGTTATTATTTTATTCGGCTTGCCAAGGCTGACCTCTATCCACAGTAACTGACGGGAAGTGTTTACATCAATTTCGCTATAAGATAAACTACTTCTAACAGCAACAAACATGCCAGCGTCAACTGTATTTAGCCTATTCTTTCTGAACACCGTACGGTCCTTCGTAAAATTTTCCGCTGAACGTATCTCCGGGTTTAGCCAACTTTCAGTGCCTATAACGATTCGAAGATGGTGATTTTTATTGGCACTTGGAGCTCTGGTACTTTTCCTAACAC
This sequence comes from Schistocerca nitens, assembly GCF_023898315.1. Classification (NCBI taxonomy): domain Eukaryota; kingdom Metazoa; phylum Arthropoda; class Insecta; order Orthoptera; family Acrididae; genus Schistocerca; species Schistocerca nitens. The sequence continues at coordinate 705,289,749 of NC_064617.1, read as the reverse complement.
ACCCTTGACGATTACAACTATGATACTGATAGTTCTTAGATCTACATTTCCCTGAGTTCGACCTGCACCCTTTGAGACTGAAGCCCTTTCCGTGTTTCCCCGTGACCCTCTAAACTAAAATGGCTCTGAGCACTATGGGACTCAACTGCTGAGGTCATAAGTCCCCTCGAACTTAGAACTACTTAAACCTAACTAACCTAAGGACATCATACACATCCATGCCCGAAGCAGGATTCGAACCTGCGACCGTAGCGGTCGCGCGGTTCCAGACTGTAGCGCCTAGAACCGCTCGGCCATGAGACCGGCTCTAAACTAAAAAACCGCCGAGTCCACGCCACACAGTTCCTGCTACTCGTGTAGCCGCCTCCTGCGTGAAATATGGACTGCTGACCATTTAGCGGAACACAAAATCCCCCCATCCTATGGCGCAGGTCGAGCAATCTGCAGCCTACACGATCGCAGAATCTTCTGAGTCTGTTAATCAGACACTCCACTCAGCTCTGTAACAGAGATCCGAAGTCGGTCATGTCGACTATGCTGCTTTCATATCGCAAGCAAGACTTGCAGCCTTTATTTCTTCTGACAGTCGCTCCAAACCACAGAGAATCTCCTCCCGCCTAAAACGACACACACCATTGGTACCGTCGTGAGCCACAAACTGCAGTTGGCAGCACCCTGTGCTCTTCATGGCATCCGGAAGGATCCGATCTGCGACTGGAATGACTCCATCCGGTATGCACACGACAGCCATGTCCGTAAGAGGCCCCATAACGAGCCTAACATTGGAGCTCCCAACTAGCAATAATCCCACCCTCTGTGATTGCTCAGATCTTCTGGACAGAGAGGTTTCCTCTGAAACAGGACAAGCGACTACGTGTGGCTGAATGACAGTGTCAGCCACAGAAAGTACTTGGGTACTGTTTGCGAGACTAACCCAGGAAGCCTTACGTTCGGCCCCCTGCGATGTCTTCCACCTTCTGCCACGCCCCAAGGCGATCTACCACTCGACCACGGGTGAGGAGTCAGCCACAGTGCGAGCTATTACTGGCCTGGCCACCGGTGGGGAGCTTTAGGTGGATTGTGGGACGTGCTGGAAGTCCGTTGGATCCCCAAGGCCAGCCCACAACAGTGATGCTCATCCGATGCATATTTCAAAACCTGCTGTCTGTTATAAAGAAAAGGTCGTACATTTTACAGTTTTACATATTACAGTACATTGTTGCATATTTCTAACAAAATTTGGTTTTAGCAATGGAACAAGAGTAACAATAACGAGTTAATACTGGTATGATATGAAATTAATTTGGGGAAGAGAAATGAAAAAAGTAAAATCCACAGCAGCCTCAAGCTGTGTAACCGAAGCCATCACACTTGTAGCTGATAACGAAGTGTCGGCTCGCATCCCAGCACAGCAATCACAGTCCCTTTCTATACTAAAAACCGTGAAAAATTATACTACAGAGACAAAGAACTATCAACACACGCTACGGAACTCTGCTGTAGACACTGACGAAAACCCAAGAACTGTGACTAATAAATTATACTGACACGCAGAGATTCAAAAACTGAATGACCAAAGTACTCAGATAACACTAAATAATTCTTTCCTGATTAGGAACTTGTAATATTTCACATACTAAGTTTACTTTCCGACGTAAAGCAAAACGTGAGAATTGTGTCTATTAAATATTAAATTAACACGCACAAATTAAAGAAAAACTAAACTACCAAAGTACAGGGTTATTACAAATGATTGAAGCGATTTCACAGCTCTACAATAACTTTATTATTTGAGATATTTTCACAATGCTTTGCACACACATACAAAAATTCGAAAAGGTTTTTTTAGGCATTCACAAATGTTCGATATGTGCCCCTTTAGTGATTCGGCAGACATCAAGCCGATAATCAAGTTCCTCCCACACTCGGCGCAGCATGTCTCCATCAATGAGTTCGAAAGCATCGTTGATGCGAGCTCGCAGTTCTGGCACGTTTCTTGGTAGAGGAGGTTTAAACACTGAATCTTTCACATAACCCCACAGAAAGAAATCGCATGGGGTTAAGTCGGGAGAGTGTGGAGGCCATGACATGAATTGCTGATCATGATCTCCACCACGACCGATCCATCGGTTTTCCAATCTCCTGTTTAAGAAATGCCGAACATCATGATGGAAGTGCGGTGGAGCACCATCCTGTTGAAAGATGAAGTCGGCGCTGTCGGTCTCCAGTTGTGGCATGAGCCAATTTTCCAGCATGTGCAGATACACGTGTCCTGTAACGTTTTTTTCGCAGAAGAAAAAGGGGCCGTAAACTTTAAACCGTGAGATTGCACAAAACACTTTAACTTTTGGTGAAATGCGAATTTGCTGCACGAATGCGTGAGGATTCTCTACCGCCCAGATTCGCACATTGTGTCTGTTCACTTCACCAATAAGAAAAAATGTTGCTTCATCACTGAAAACAAGTTTCGCACTGAACGCATCCTCTAACACGAGCTGTTGCAACCGCCCCGAAAATTCAAAGCGTTTGACTTTGTCATCGGGTGTCAGGGCTTGTAGCAATTGTAAACGGTAAGGCTTCTGCTTTAGCCTTTTCCGTTAGATTTTCCAAACCGTCGGCTGTGGTACGTTTAGCTCCCTGCTTGCTTTATTCGTCGACTTCCGCGGGCTACGCGTGAAACTTGCCCGCACGCGTTCAACCGTTTCTTCGCTCACTGCAGGCCGACCCGTTGATTTCCCCTTACAGAGGCATCCAGAAGCTTTAAACTGCGCATACCATCGCCGAATGGAGTTAGCAGTTGGTGGATCTTTGTTGAACTTCGTGTCGTTGCACTGTTATGACTGACTGATGTGAGTGCATTTCAAGCACGACACACGCTTTCTCGGCTCCTGTCGCCATTTTGTCTTACTGCGCTCTCGAGCGTTCTGGCGGCAGAAACCTGAAGTGCGGCTTCAGCCGAACAAAACTCTATGAGTTTTTCTACGTATCTGTAGTGTGTCGCGACCATATGTCAATGAATGGAGCTACAGTGAATTTATGAAATCGCTTCAATCATTTGTAATAGCCCTGTACATAGATGAAACTAAATAATTCAGTCCTGGTTAAGAACTCATAAAATGTCACAAAATCGGTTATTTCCCTGTTGCTGCTAGTGTCTCTGCCGGCTGCTGCTACCCGGTGTTCGACAAATAAAAACTGTTCCAAGACAGTATTACCTCAAGGTAATTCTTTGTTAGCTTTACTCTTCAAGTAACACCTCTAAGTGAATGCCAGTGCCGATCAAGGTATTGCATGCTTGTAGAGATGGTGTAGTACATCCCAAAAATGTCTGGTAAAGTAACAGCCCAGCAGTATGGCATCACTGGATCTTTATGGTGCCATAAGTAAGTGCAATCTGCAAATTTGTCTTCTCATATATTGTAGTAGTTTGCATTTGCACTGAAACGCCAAAGAAATTCGTATAGGTACTCGCATTCAAATACAGAGATATGTTAACAGGCAGAATACGGCGCAGCGGTCAGCAATGCCTATATAAGGTATCAAGTATCTAGCGCAATTGTTGGATCGATTACTGCTGCTACAGAGGCAGGTTATCAAGATTTAAGTGAGTTTGAACATGGTGCTATAGTCGACACACGAGCAATGGGACATAGCATCTCCGAGGTAGCGACGAAGTGGGGATTTTGCGCACGACGATTTCACGAGTGTACTGTGTACTGTATCAGGAATACGGTAAAACATCAAATCTCCGACATCGCTGCGGTCGGAAAAAGACCCTGCAAGAAAGGGACCAACGACGACTGAAGAGAAACGTCCGACATGACAGAAGTGCAACCTTTCCGCAAATTGCTGCAGATTTCAATTCTGGGCCACCAACAAGTGTCGGCGTGTGAACAATTGACGAAACGGCATCGTATGAGCTTTCGGAGCCGAAGACGCACTCGTGTACCCTTGTTGACAGCACTACACAAAGCTTTACGCCTGTTGACGACTGAAAAGATGTTGCACTTGTAAGTAGGCTGTTTAGGTTTTTTTATTAGTAACGCCACCTCTGTATGAAAATCACCGGCTGTGCCGTGTGCAGTCTGTGGCTGCTTTGCATTGTTGTAATACTCAACCATTGTAGTGTTAGGCAGCTGGCTGTGAACAGCGCGTAGCGCTGGGCAGTTGGAGGTGAGCCGCCAGCAGTGGTGGATGTGGGGAGAGAGATGGCGGAGTTTTGTAATTTGTCATGATATCAAGGTAAATACATTGTTGGTTCTCTATTAATATCTTTTATTTGCTAACTATCCCTATGAGTAGTTAGTGCCTTCCATAGTTCGAATCTTTTATTTAGCTGGCAGTAGTGGCGCTCGCTGTATTGCAGTAGCTTGAGCAGCGAAGATTTTTGTGAGGTAAGTGATTTGTGAAAGAGATAGTTTAATGTTAGTCAGGGCCATTCTCTTGTAGAGAATTTTGAAAGTCAGATTGCGTTGCGCTAACAAAATATTGTGTGTTGAAAGTCAGATTGCGTTGCGCTAAAAAATATTGTGTGTCAGTTTAAGCACAGTCGTATGTAAAATTATTCAAAGGGGAAGTTTCATATGTCGACCCTTAGCCGAGGATACCTCACTGGAATCTTCTGATTTTTTTCTTGTAGTTTGTGTAATTAGTGTAGATTTTGTTTATTGCTAGCGCGTAATTGTAGAGAATTTCCATTGTAGTTGTAGTTTTTTCATTGTTGTACAGTAAAACAGTTGTGGCATGCATGTAGATTTGCACCAAGTATTTCGCAGCTGCAATTAACTAGATATTATTTTCAGTGTTATGTTAATGTGTTCTCTTATTTTTGCTCTTGAAATTGTGTTTTTCTGTGTTGTCGTGTGAAACACTGTGACAATAATGGCGTGTGAAAAACGTAACACTAGGCTCCAAAGTAAATTGAGAAATGACAGCGAAGACGAAAGCAGTATGTTAGCGCCGCAGAATAATGAATTAACTAATGTTAATAGTAGTAATTTGGTAATTGCGCATAGGGAAATGGAGCGGGGTTCAAACAATGGCGTGGACAGTGAAACAATTAGTGAAGAGGGAAGCATTATCGATCGATCGGTCGGCAATAGCTCGCCTCAGGAAGTCGAAATGACACGACACGATCTCGCAAATACTGTAGATTCAGGTTCTGGGTCATCACCGTTTTCTCAAATGAGTCAAGACACATTTTCTGCTTGTCAAAATGTGAACGTTGTCGGTGAAAATGCACTGCCAAAAAGCATAGAGAAACAGATTCCAGACACTAATACATTATTATTGCAATTAATGCAACAAATGGAACAAAATCAGAGACATATGGAACAAAATCAGAGACAAACACAGCAAAAGCTTGAAAAATTAGACATAATGGAACAAAATCTTCAAAAGTTAGACACAATGGAACAAAATCTTCAAAAGTTAGACGCAATGGAACAAAATCTTCAAAAGTTAGACTCATTGGAGCAAAAGCTTGAACAAACACGTGAGGATTTAACTACTGAGTTACATAACATCGAATCGAAATGTCAAAAAGTCTGTAATGACGTAAAAACACAAATTTGTGAGCATTTTCAACCTATTTTTTCGCGGCATGAAAATGCATTACAGAATCACGAAGCAGCCATAAAAGAACTGCAAATTATTGTTCATGAAAATCATGAGACTTTGCAAGCTAAAATTGACTCAGTTGCATCTACCGATTCGGTTATGCAACTTGCAAAAACTCAGGAAAACTTGAAGGACACAGTAGATTCGATTTCAACACAAATGGACACTCTGAAACTTGGTTCAGAAAAACACACTGAGGAAATGTGTACACTATCGGAGAAAGTAGGCGAACTTTCGGATCAGGTCACTAACTTATCTACAAAGGTAGATGATGATCTGAATGACACAAGACCTGTAGCCTTCACTGACACAGAAGAGTATGAACAAATTAGAAAATTCAAACAAAACCAAAATCAAATTAATACGCAACACCAAAGAGAAATCCGCGAAGTACAAGATCATTTGGCACAAGTAATACAAGAATTACATATTTCAGAGGACACTCGCGCTCCAATACAGGAAGAGGGACATAGAAATACGGAACAACCACAAAATAATAACACAGGACACTTCGGAAATTATAAAAGAAATTGGCAAGGCACACCGAATTTTGAGATGGAACCGCCGACACGACGTAACAATGACCGATATGCGACGCGCCGACATGATGACTTTGACTATAAGCTGTTCATTACTACACGTAAATTCAAAACGTTTAAAAATTCTGCCAACGACATTCATCCACAAGCGTGGCTCCATCAATTCTCTCATTGTTTTCCCCCCAACTGGTCATTAGAACACAGATTAGAATTTATGTGTGGCTATTTAGAGAATGAACCAGCTGTAAGAATGCGTTCGGTCATTCACGATTGTCATAGTGAAGGAGAATTTTACCATGCCTTCCTCTCAGCATATTGGTCTCAAGCCACACAAGACCGAGTAAAACATGGCATCATAATGATGAAACATTTCGAACAATCTGAATTCTCCAGTCTTGTGAAATATTTTGAAGACATGTTGCACAAGAATCAGTACCTGTCAAACCCATACAGCCCCTCAGAACTCATCCGCATTTGCTTAATCAAACTGCCTGAACATTTGCGACATATTATTTTGGCAGGACGTTGCAAAGACGACATTGAAGCATTTCAAGGACTCTTACAAGAACTGGAAATTGACACTGACAATCGCGGAACGCACGAGCACAACAATTACAGATCACATCCGTCGCAATTCCGCGATGAAAGAAATAATAACTGGACGCGACAAGGCTATTCTCACAACACAAATCGTGACCGAAACAGACACCACCCGTATAACAACCGTTGGCAGAGTAGTAATAATTACAGGGAAAGATCACCTCTCCGCGGTAATGACTATCACAGAGACAATCAGAGAAACAGACAATATGGGAACCAAAACAATTATTATTACGAGGGACAGAATAACTTTAGACGCAACGGTCCAGCGCGCAGTTACGATTCAGGGAGAAATTCTCCACCACTTAACCGACAAGAAAGAAACCACAGAAACTACCAACATGACGACAGACGATGTGATCGTAACGACAGACCTGAATTGCATCAGAACTGGCGGGATTTAAACAGGGCAGGGCCGTCTCGTCACGGTGAATTTGTAGAAATTAGGTCTCCAAACCCCAATAACGACGCGCGCCAACAAAGAGACAATAGGCAGTGACTCATACAGCTGGCAGCCACGAAACGCACGTGTGACACTAACGACGCAGCTGCCGTAGCAAGTAATTTCGTAAAAATGGAAGACATTAGGGACATCTTACTCCAAGAACACGACGTAAAACATAACAACATTGCATATCCTGTGATTCACATTACAGTAAATGACGTAAAATTTACGGCAGTACTTGACTCTGGCAGTCCCATTTCAGTAATTAGTGAAACAGCTTTTAGAAAATGCAACATATCGAACGATTGCCCCACACTTCCGTTACGTAAGATTAAATTGCAAGGTGCAATCTTTGGAAAAAGTGTAGATGTACGCCAACAAACCTACTTAGAATTCTTTTGTCAAAGCCACAGCTTCTCTATGAACTTTCTTATTGTTCCATTATTGTCGACGGAAATTATACTGGGAGTAGACTTTTTGAATAAATACAAAGCAATCTTAAGCTTTCACGATGCTGAAATAAGTTTAGAAAAAGAAGGTAAGTCAGTAGCTTTGAATTTTGAAGATTGGCTCTCAAACCATGACGAAGAAATTAATCGGCTTTACCTCCTGTTAGACAACAGTTCGGAATTTTCGACGGAACTTGACACTAACAATCACTCTGCAAGTACTGACAGGGGTGATATCGACGGCGCATTTGATACTTATGAGTTAATTCAGAATAAAATTCAAACAATTGAGAATTGTAATGACACTGATAGGCAGGACCTTTTTGAGATTTTACAAGCACATTCCACAGTTTTTACTCATAAAACAGGAACCATCAAGGGATTTCAATACCAATTTCGTGTTCGTGAGCATACTAAATTTTGTGTTAGACCATACGTAATTCCGGCGCATTATAGGGACCGTGTTAGAACAGAAATACAATCTATGCTTGACGAGGGCATTATTGAGCCTGCAGTAAGCTCATACAACAATCCATTACATGTTGTTGAGAAGAAAAATGGATCAATCAGGCTTGTCTTAGATTCGAGACAAATTAATAGTATCATTATTCCTGAAACAGACAGGCCGCAAACGTTGGAAGAACTTCTTCAAAATTTCAATGGTGTAAATGTGTTGTCTTCCATTGATCTCAGATCCAGCTTTTATCAGATCGAACTTCATCCAGAATGTAGAAAATACACAGCTTTCCTTTGTTTCGGCGTTTGTTATCAGTTTCGGAAACTTCCTTTTGGTTTGAACATTTCTTCAGCAGCATTCATTCGCGGGCTAAATTCCATATTACCTGAGTTCTTAAAACGTCACATCACCTTATATGTGGACGATATTCTAATAGCAGAAGCTTCATGGGAACAACATAATCGCATCCTCAACAGTTTGTTACGTATTTTTGCAGAATCTGGAATTACAGTTAACTTGGAAAAGTCTGAATTCGGTAGGTCAAAGGTGAGGTTTTTGGGACATATTATTTCTTCTGAAGGCATTCAGCCGGATCCTGAAAAATTAGAAGCAATCAGAGCCATTCCAGTTCCATCCACAAAAAGACAAGTCCGCAGTTTTCTAGGTCTCGTAAATTTTTACCGTCGTTTTCTGAATATGCAAATCCTTGTTACACCAAAACTTTGTTCTCTCACTGGAAAAAATACTATTTGGAACTGGGACGAAGAAGCACAGTTGGAATTCAATTCTTTGAAAGAATCGCTACTTAACGCGCCAATTCTAGCTCATCCAGATCTGTCACAAGATTTCTGCCTTAGCACGGATTCTTCTAAAGTCGGTCTTGGTGCCCATTTATTTCAAGAAGCCACAGAAAATGACACTACTGTTCAGAAAACCATTGCTTTTGCTAGCCGAGTGCTAACAAAATCTGAAAAAAATTATTCCGTTACTGAATTAGAAGCTTTAGCTATCGTTTGGGCATTTAACAAATTCCGTTTCTTTCTTTCTGGTAAGCACGTAAAAGTATACAGTGATCATCGTGCATTACAATTTCTTATGTCTTCAAAATTAAATCATGACAGGTTAAAACGTTGGGCATTGTTTCTGCAAGAATTCCGCTTCACAATAGTCTACATTCCCGGCAAGGTGAACATTGTTGCGGACGCACTGTCACGCGCACCGGCTGGGCTTGAGAAAAGTAACACAGAAGGCAACCTCGAGAAAAATTTCAGTATTCTTTACATTCAGAAAGTCGCCTTTGAAAACTTCATCACCACATCTTTAAAGGACATTGCTCATGAACAAGATAAAGATCCGATTTGGAAAGACATCAAAAGCAAATGGCATGAAAAGACACACACACAGATTCGGCATTATTATCTGGTTAGAAACAACATACTGTTCAAACGCTGCACTGTTGATGACAAGCTATGGGTACTTTGCATTCCTGAGGATTTTGTTAATAAGCTCATTTGGTACATTCATTTCAGCTACGCACATTTTGGTCCACGAAAATGTTATCATATTCTTCGAACGACTTGTTATTTTAACAATATGGAAAAGAGAATTCGAAGAGTCTTGTCTATTTGTAAACTTTGTCAAAAGGCGAAACCATCTATTGTCTCACATCGTGCTCCGTTGTTTCCTATTATTCCTTCTAAATTAAAAGAATTTGCTGCAGTTGATCTATTGGGACCCCTTGTCAGAACATCGAATGGATTTTCGTACGTTCTAGTCGCTGTTGAACTTACTTCCAAATTTGTTTCTTTCACTCCGTTACGTAAAGCCACTGGACGATCTGTATCCAACGCCTTTGTTAAAAATTTCTTACGTGAAGTTGGCCACGTTGCTAAAGTCATTTCAGATAACGGACCGCAATTCAGATCTGCTGTTTGGTCTCGCATGCTTCGCAACCATAAAATCAAACCTGTTTTTATTTCATTGTATTCACCACATTGTAACCCCGCCGAACGGATTATGAAAGAAATCAATAAGCTTTGCAGACTTTATTGTCACAGAAAGCATCAGCATTGGGACAGATATTTACACTTATTTCAAAACGTGCTGAATGAAATGCCTCATGACTCCACTGCTTTACCACCTACTCTTGTGCTGAAGAATGAAAAACCACCGAACAGAATCAGAGAGCTTGTACCTTTCCCGAACACACGTAAACTTCGACACAAAGACATAATTGATTTGGCTCTTAAAAATATAAGATCTGCAGCAGACAAAAGGAGAAAACTACACGGAAAAGCAAACGCAAAGAAATTGTATATTGGTCAGAAAGTTCTCATTAAAGCTCATTCATTGTCACATAAGAAGAAACACTTGAGTCACAAATTCTTTCTAGTTTACAATGGACCTTACAGAATCCGACGTATACCACATGATAATTGCGTTGAAGTTGAAACTCTGCGTACTAGGAAGAGTAAAGGTTTACACCACATTTCACATGTAAAACCATTTATTGAAAGATAATCTGCTTTTTTTAATGCAGCATTTGGTTTACTTGGAAATACATTATGGATTCAAGGTGCTTTCTGAGAGATACCAGGTGACACAGTGGTTAGTTTATTTCACAGCTACACGACTATATCACGACGCTACTAATGTGTGACACAATTCACCTTGTTGCTTTTGCAGTGTTTCTGTTTTATATCTGCACAGTTTTTCTGAATTCTTCTGGAAAGTAAAACATGTTTTAGTAGTAACTTTTGTGGTATAGCAACAATGAGGCAGCCTTTTCCGTAGCACAACAATACGCTACAGCACAGTACTTTCTTCATCACAACAATAAGCGTAATAACTAAGATATCTATACGCAAAGCATTTCACTTTTGTCTATCATCAGGTAAGTACATTGACTTCTGCAGAACTTAGCTTTCGGAGGACGATAACTACAAGACTTCCACAGAGATTATCTTACAACATGACGTACAGTTTAGCGCTACAGGACACGTATTTCAGTGATTAATTTTGTACTTAAAACATTTATTTTTAAAGATTTTTGAATTACAAAGAAAGTTTTCCGAGATACATTTCATTCCATTGCTGTAATTTGTAACACCTGAGGGTATAATTACATTTATCCTCAGGGGGGTACACGCTTACTTTGTGTACCATGTGTTTGGCACGCACAAGGAGCCCTAGCTAATATGGTATTTGCTTATACAACTTTACACATCGGTACCATATTTCTCTAACACAGAATTACACAGCTATCTGATTATTTACCTGAGAGAGACAAACATTTATTTTACTACATCAGTGACAGATGTTTACGTAATTACACAGTTGGATAACTTCACACTTATGAAACTGTATTTTGTCTGTACTTTGTAAACTGTTCATATTTTTTCGGAACCATTGTGATACTATGAGAGCTTTGAATGATGTATTTGGTATGAGATCATGATTTTTAAAGTACGTTTGAGGTAGATGACACTATTGAAATGAGCAGAGAATTTTTTTAGGTTTTGAAATTATTGGAGGAAGCTACGACGATTTTGAGAATTGACTGAGATGTTATGATATTTTTACGACGACGATGTGTATTATGCTGCTGAGGTATGTTTATGGTCAAGAAGCTGATGCTATGTGAGGAATTTGATTATGCTACGTATTTCATATGATGAATTATTAAAGAAGCGTTGACGAATATATATATGTGTAATAAGGTAAGGAGTACTGAGTAGCGGTTAGGAACTCTGCCTTGTGAAGACGTATGTTGGAAACCGAGAATCGTACTTTTAGAATTATGAAATGTGTGTAAATGCGTGAATGTATCACAATGCTGACGAATATTTTTTTTGGACACTTATATTTATAGGATTTTGTTTTTACAGATTTGCAACGCTAATTCTTGACCTGTGAAATATTTTTATTTAAGACTGCCATTGTAGCGGAAACTGCTGTCGTAAATATTTCCGTACGAAAGTTAAGTGACCACCTGCACGTAATGCGTCGCGGGCACACAGCTGTGTCAGACGCCCAAAACAAAAAAAAAAAAAGGGCCATTATTGCGAGCCCCTTTTTCAGCGGCACAGGTAAAAAAAAAAAGGGAGGCCATTACCCTTCCTTTGTAGAAAGCATCGCAAAAAACGACACGGTCGAACTTGAAAACATATGTTGACACTGTGGAGCTTTTAATTTATGATATTTACAGAAATGCCTAATCAAATGACGAGAAATATTTTTTACATCTGCACACCTGATTATGACTACTGTCTTTCTAGATGAGATATTTTTCTACTAACTTATGAAATACCTCATGACTATTGAATGATATTTTTATGCTTTGGTTTGCGTAATTGCTTATTTCATTTAATATCTAGTTTCTAGCTGCACTGCAGCATTAGTAAAAATAAAATTTTATAGATGTATTGATGTAAATATTTTCTGTCTACAGATCGAGTAAATAATAATTTTTTTACAAAAATGAGGGAGCACAAAAAAAAAAAAGAGCATTTACCTTCACAGGAACTGCATACATAATGTTCTTTTCTAGTACTTAGTAATTTTTTTGTAGAATTAGTTTTTGTGGTGCACCACTTTAATTACTTAGACATTAAGATGTGATTATACATTTCCCTTATCTGCATTGTTATCTTTACTGTAATATTTTTTCTGCTTGAGCTATGTCATGTTTAGGTATAAGTTGCTGCTGTTTGCCAGGCATAGTGTTATTGAATTTGACTTTGTATTATTCTGTTAAGCCAGTTTTACTAATGATTTACTTTTATTGTTTGCTGCACATTGCCTTATATTAGTTGTAATATTGCAATTGCTTTGCTAATTTCTAAAATGCTGCTTCCTTTGCAAATCTGCACTTTTTTGTCATTGCTGTTTGCGTTTATTGTTTTATGTGTTGCTGCATTGCCTCGTCCCTTAGTTTAATATCTGAGCTCAGTAGATTTAAGTTAGCTTAAGAGGGGGTAGACTATATAAGAGACTGCGTAGCAATTAATTGGAAAAAATGCATTGAGAATCTATATGAGTAAAGTACAGAAACCAGGTATAGATAGGACTTTTGGAAATAATGAGGAACGAAGGGAGATCTCCGAGAAGCTTAAAGAAAATGGTTTGGCCAAAAAAGTATTTTGAAAGAGGATATGAAACAAAAAAAGTAGGGTTTAGGGACAACAGGTTTAGGTAGGATTTTCTTGGAAATATATTATGAGGTAAGAAATATGTGAACATATAAATACAGAAAGCATGCTTTCATAGGATTTTTTTGGTGGAAACAAATGTTGAAATAAGACGAAAAGTCTACAGAATGAAGTTTTGGGTTGGACTGCAGTACCAAAAGTTACACTGAAAACGAACCCTGTCCTTTCCATGGTGTTATTCCCCTATGTGTTTGTGTACCCTTGTGTATTTGTTTTCTTCCTGTCTTTGTGTAGTTTCATAGAATTTTTTCTTCTTCTAATACTAAGCTACATTCACTATGATGAGGAATACTGTGATCCTCAAATATAATTTGCATTGATAATATGTTATTTACTTTGTAAAGATGATTAGACATTTATCTGTTCTGTGTTAATGCTTAGATGTGAAGTTGATGTTTCAAAAGTTATTCTGATCTTTTATGTATGTACTCATGTCATACTTCCTGCAACACTGACGTATATGTTTATTTCTATTCTTTTGTAAAGCCCCTATTACTACGAATGTTATCTTTACTATTATGTTTTTAATGATGTTTTCTGTATCTTTGTAATTGTATTCTTATGTTATAAAATTGTAATTGACACCAGTTCATCAAATTAAGTAACTTCTAAGTTACATTTCACTGCACACGTTTCTGTTGGTCATAGTATATGGACAATATGTGAGAAGTAGGGACTGTTAGTGTTTGTATGTGTGTTAATAATTCAGCAAGGGACTGGATAACAGCATTGCTGGTTCTGATGACAATTCCAAAAACTTTGTGTGTGCACTAGTGGTGGTTATGGACTTGCTATATTCTCCGCAAGACTCTTCGATGGTGATTGTGCACCTGCACCGTCGCAACAGATGGCTGCTGGCCATCTCTACAAGGACTACAGTGGGTCTACCTCTTTGATGGCCCACAAATACCATTATTTCTACAAGGACTGCAGTGGGTCTGCATCTCTGGTGGCCCACCAATATCGTAATCTCTACCAGAACTACCGTGGGTCTGCTCTGTGATGACCTACCCACCAATATTCTTCAAAACGTCGACTGACTCCGCTGTGGGTTTGCTCTGTTGTGGACCAATACCTGTCTGCATGTCACGAGTCAGCACTGTCTTTCCGTTGGAAGGACAACACTACTTCTTCAAGACTGCATGGAAATCCACTACGTCTGTGTGCATTGTCTTTTACTGCTCAGACTTTGAGAAAAGAAACGGCAGTTTTACGATGAACGATTAGGACTGTCTTTAGGGACTGTGAGAAAATTTGAGCTTTTGACCAACATTTTATCAATAAGTGTGTGCATTTGATTTCTTTGTTATTGTAATTGTGAAAAAAAAATTTTAACAAATATGTATTGGCCAGTGCCCAAAAAAATTTTGTAAAATTTTTTGTGGGGAGCATGGGGGCTATGTAAGTAGGCTGTTTAGGTTTTTTTATTAGTAACGCCACCTCTGTATGAAAATCACCGGCTGTGCCGTGTGCAGTCTGTGGCTGCTTTGCATTGTTGTAATACTCAACCATTGTAGTGTTAGGCAGCTGGCTGTGAACAGCGCGTAGCGCTGGGCAGTTGGAGGTGAGCCGCCAGCAGTGGTGGATGTGGGGAGAGAGATGGCGGAGTTTTGTAATTTGTCATGATATCAAGGTAAATACATTGTTGGTTCTCTATTAATATCTTTTATTTGCTAACTATCCCTATGAGTAGTTAGTGCCTTCCATAGTTCGAATCTTTTATTTAGCTGGCAGTAGTGGCGCTCGCTGTATTGCAGTAGCTTGAGCAGCGAAGATTTTTGTGAGGTAAGTGATTTGTGAAAGAGATAGTTTAATGTTAGTCAGGGCCATTCTCTTGTAGAGAATTTTGAAAGTCAGACTGCGTTGCGCTAACAAAATATTGTGTGTTGAAAGTCAGATTGCGTTGCGCTAAAAAATATTGTGTGTCAGTTTAAGCACAGTCGTATGTAAAATTATTCAAAGGGGAAGTTTCACACTGTCGGACGAGTCTCGCTTCATATTGTATCGAGCGGATGGAAGTGTACGGGTATGGAGACATCGTCATGAATCCATGGACCCTGCATGTCAGCAGGGGTCTGTTCAAACTAGTGAAAGCTCAGTAATGGTGTGGGACGTGTGCAGTTGAAGTGATATGGGACCCCTGATGCATCTAGAAACGACTCTGTTTCCGATTATGTCCATTGTGTATTCCGACGGACTTGTGCAATTTCAGCAAGACAATGCGACACCCCAAACGTCCAGAATTGCTACAGACTGGCTCCAGGACACTCTCCAGAGCTTAAACACTTCCGCTGGCCACGCTACTCTCCAGACACGAACATTATTGAGAATATTTGGGATGCCTTGCAACGTGCTGTTCAGAAGTGATCTCCACCCCCTCGTACGGTTTTATGGACAACCCTGCAAGACTCATGGTGTCAATTCTCTCCAGCACTATTTCATATATTAGTCGAGTCCATGCCACGTCATGAGACGGACACTTCTGCTTGCTCTCGGGTGCCCCACACAATATTGGGCTGGAGTACCTGTTTCTTTGGCTCTTCAGTGTATTTCACAGGATCGGGTTGTAAATTGTTATCTTAGACTTAAGGTCAATGATTTCTTCTCTGCTGGGGCAACAGCATATATGAGGTCAAAATATGACATTTTTGCATAAATTGGTTACAACTTAACTGCAAAATTTATCAGAAGTTTTACTGAATTACTGTCACACGTCTGGGTAGTCGGAGAATAAAGGAAAACCGGACAAAAGGTATAAATAACGATTGAGATCATTTTAGATGACACTTACCTCATGAAATCCAAGAAATAATAAGGAAATGATTACTTTTAAAAGAAGTTTAAGTATTTGTTGTCGAAGTCGAGATCAAGAACGGTGTTAGAATAATTTGTTACCAGATTATGGAGCTAACCCATGTGGAATAAAGAGGCAACTTGTTTGTCATTGTCCTGCACGAAAAATAAACGCGGGCATCGCCAAAAGAAGTAACTTACAGTTAGTTCCTCGCCGACGATAGCTGCGACTTAAGACGAAAAAATTAATCTACCTAAATAAATAAACGTTTGACAAAGACATTTATATCAAATGGAGCAAAGTTACTCAGTAATAACGGCATTGCAAGGATTGATGTATGTTAGTCTATGTGGGTAATTAACATGTAGAACATAACTAACAGTAAGGTGATATGGCATAAACAGCTACAGCCTTTAATATTTATATATTGAAAACTGACCTTTAAAATTATTAGAGGAAACAAGGTGATGGTATTACTTATAGTTGAAAACATTGCAAGGAGGCAACATCAGATAAGTCAATGCTGCCCATATATACTATTATAAACATAAACATTTCTATCGATAAGGTGACTCTTTGTTTATTTAAATTATAAAATTATCGCATCATTCATCTCAGCGAGGGATATACCACGTTGGCGAAAGTGACATGTTACTCCCATGTCTTTCTAACCAAAGAAAGATGGTCGTGACCTTTGCGAGTATTGTTTCGCGTTTGTTAAGTTTTTCCTTTCGAGTAGCATACCATGGGAACGTTTCCGTGTTTCTTATGTACATGTTCACAAGCTGAGGCGGACGCGAGTTGTAGCACATGCTGTTCTGCTGATCACTCCGTGCCACCGCTGTCCACCGTAGGGAGCAGGCTGCGGTCCGTGATGAAGAGATCATGACGTCAGTACTGTTGTCACGGGAACAAAAGTTGAATCTGACATTACATTCGATTACATATCTACGCTTTGCCTGGGGGAAAAAACTGTCCAACTAATCGTAGTAGGTGTTTGACTTATAAGCGTATTTCGTGTATACAGAGTAGTATGAGGTGTGTTGAATTGTAACTGATGGTGCGATGCACTTGTGTATGAGAAGTTTGCTTTTTATTATTCAGTAGCTAGCTGAAGAAACAGAGCTGACACGACTACTGCCCGCATCTCGTGGTCGTGCGGTAGCGTTCTCGCTTCCCACGCCCGGGTTCCCGGGTTCGATTCCCGGCGGGGTCAGGGATTTTCTCTGCCTCGTGATGGCTGGGTGTTGTGTGCTGTCCTTAGGTTAGTTAGGTTTAAGTAGTTCTAAGTTCTAGGGGACTGATGGCCATAGATGTTAAGTCCCATAGTGCTCAGAGCCATTTGAACCATTTGAACACGACTAGTGTGCGTTAAGTTGCTCGAACCGTTTGCGCAAGGAGAAGCCTCCTTATACTTCTACGCTTCCGCACTCCTACTACAGGCGAATACGGTGCCTAAAGTTTGGGTTCATGGGGTCTGGAGGCTGACTATACCTGTCGTGGAAGTGCGTGTTGAACTGTTTAAACCACTCCAGAATGTGATAGCCGCAGCCCGCCTTGGGCGCGTTTTACAGCCTGTGCTCCCAAGAAGAATAGTGGACAGATCAAAGTGGCCTCACTTTTTATGGACACCTAACGGTGTCTTCTGCTGCAGTTCTGTAAGTAATATGCTGGAACGTTAAGTTGCAAGCCACAGGCGCCTTATAACATCTAAATTTACTTCGTAGTTTATCCCTAAGATTGGAAGCAGTGAAGATGTTTTAGTGACTGGATTTCTAAGAGAACTTTTTAATGAAGCCTGGTACTGACATGCAGACATCATGGAAAAATTACCTCTATACCTACCGTCATTCTCTTTGTATCGCCCCTCGGCTGCTGTCGCATCACACGTAAAACTGACATGCAGAAATGCGCACGCGTTAACCACAGTGGTTCCTAAGGTAAGTTTTGGCCTCAGGTGCTTCATGTTCTTTAATCAACGTCTTGCAATCATTTATCATGTGAGGGTGTGGTGCCATTACTTGAAAACTACTTTGGTGCATTAGTATATTTCCTCAAGAATTCTCTATACTTGATGCTAGAAGGTGGCAAAACGGTCCATCCTCACTGGGGGACAAAGCCAGAAGGTTACAATGCATCAATATCAAACTAGATTCATGGTGGTGGCAAATTTCTTCATTCTAACTAAAGGTAATCTAGGTGAGGACTCAGAATGTAGAGGAAAGAGAACTTGTACAGAGGAAATGACTATTTCCGCACAGCCTGGACGCGCTGGTAAACATTACAGGACACAGAGCAGCTGTGCAAGCGATGGTACGAAACAGTGAGTCTGACCGTCTCTCCATACAGGAACAGCACTTTCAATGCATGTAACACTTTAAAGATTTAAAGTGAGAAACTGTTAGCAATACTTAACTGTCAGCCTTGCTTGGGACAGTCTTTAAATAAGTTTCCAGTTATACAGGGTGTACTTAGAGTCCGGGAAAGCTTTCTATTATTTATTTCACAAGAACTAAACATTGTACAGATGTCATACGTTTTTTACGAACATTCGATATGTGAACCATGAGTGACCCGGCAGACATCAGTACAGTTCAAAATGGTTCAAATGGCTCTGAGCGCTATGGGACTTAACTTCTGAGGTCATCAGTCCCCTAGAACTTACAACTACTTAAACCTAACTAACCTAAGGACATCACACACAACCATGCCCGAGGCAGGATTCGAACCTGTGACCGGAGCGGTCGCTCGGTTCAAGACTGTAGCGCCTAGAACCGCTCGGCCACTCCGGCCGGCCATCAGTACGGTAATCGAATTCTTGCCATACTCGTCCCAGCATGGCATCGTCGACTGTGACAGTCGCTTCCCGTATTCTCTCCCGGAGTTCTGCTACATCACGTGGTAAAGGCGGTTCATACACCACATCTTTAATGTATACAGACAGTAAAAAGTCACACGATGTGACATCTGGTGATAGCGGAGGCCATTTCTTGAAACAGTTGCCCCCTTCTGTTGCACGGCCGATCCATCGATGCGGCAGCTCCGTGTTCAGGTGCCCACGAACTTCACGATGAAAATGGGGTGAAGCCCCATCCTGCTGAAAGATGAACAGAAAGTCTGATTTCATCAGCCATTGCTGCAACATGTCCAAGTAGGAATATTCAAGGACAGCGCTCTCGGCGAAGAAGAATGGCCTGTACAGTTTTCGACGTGACACGGCACAATTGACTTTTGCCTTAGGGGAATTACGCTCAAATTCAGTGCATTCGTGTGGATGGTTTGTACCCCAGATTCGACAATTATGCCTGTTCACTTTCCCATTAGTGTGAAAAGTGGCTTCGTCGCTAAAAATTAGGCAATCAACAATGCCATCCCCATCCTTATTCAATTGTTGCAACTGCGAAAAAAAAACTCAAAACGCTTGTCTTTGTCGTTGTTATTGAGCTATTACACTAGTTCTAAATTGAATGGGTTCATAGACAGCTTCTTTCGTAGGACTTTCCACACTGTCATTGGAGCTATTTCGAGTTCACGGGATGCACGACGCACCGATTTCTTTGGGCTGCTTATGAATGTCTCTCGTACGCGCTCCTTATTCACTTCACTCACACTAGGACGTCCGCTTCTCTTTGCGTGTCACAAGCAACCCGTCGTAACGAATTTGGTGTGTGATAAATTACCTTACTTGTTGGTGGGTTCTTATCGTACTTGGTTCCAAAAATACGTTGAACAGCTGTGGCACACTTGTTTTTGTCGAACTCCAACACACAGAAAGCTCGCTCAGCACCTGAACTCGCCATGTTTGCGACTAGCGCTGACTGTCGGCAAAGTACCAAACTACGTTGTGGCGGTATACACGAAAAAAAAAAAAAAAAAAAACCTGGGTTTCTCTTTAACACGGCATATGTGTGATATCTGTACAATGTTTGGTTCTTGTGCAGTAAATAAATGAAAGTGTCCCCGGAATTTATGTACACCCTGTACAATCCGAAGTTTTAGTGACAGACAATAAGGTCATTATTGCAACTCTGAGATGAAAAATTAATGTTCTTCCAGCCTTCGACGAGCCGTATCAAAGTTCAGTTTAGGTGGAGACTGAAGTGAGGAAGATACGTCGCTGGAAACGCAGAGGCAGCACCGTGGAGAGGCATAAACAACACATTTCGCCGCCATGTGATACTTCTGTAAGGAAATTATATCATCAAAATATCCACGGGTGTGCTGCCGGTCTATAGTGTCCAACGGGCACAATATTTCGGCGATCATACATGTCGCCATCATCAGGTGAACTGACGGACTGAGCTCCTGTGAACGTGCCGGCACGGAGATCCGTACGCTATGGCTGCTCAGAGGGAACTGGGTTCGGTCACGGCGGCGGCCGATTTAAATACCCTGCGCCCGCGGCGCGCTCCCTCCGCCGTCCGCGCCCAGCGCCACGGTCGCGTGGTGGAACAGATTGCGACGGCGTCTGAGATGACGTCGGTGTGATGGCTCTGTCCGCCGTGGTCGTCACCACTATACGTTTGCTCGAAATTCGCACCAATGACGACCTCATAAACCGTGACTGTGGCTATAATCTTAGCAAGGCTTGGGAACCAGCGATTGGGTTGATCAAAAGTAAATCGAGCAAACGTATAGTTGTGACGACCACGGCGGACAGAGCCATCACACCGACGTCATCTCAGACGCCGTCGCAATCTGTTCCACCGCGCGACCGCGGCGCGGGGCGCGGACGGCGGAGGGAGCGCGCCGCGGGCGGAGGGTATTTAAATCGGCCGCCGCCGCGACCGAACCCAGTTCCCTCTGAGCAGCCATAGCGTACGGATCTCCGTGCCGGCACATTCACAGGAGCTCAGTCCGTCAGTTCACCTGATGATGGCGACATGTATGATCGCCGAAATATTGTGCCCGTTGGACACTATAGACCGGCAGCACACCCGTGGATATTTTGATTATCAAATACGCCGGGAGAAACTCAAGAATCACAAATTATATCATGATCATGATACAGCAAACTGAGGATTGGAGACGAATAACACCAAAATTTCCTTTTTTGTCAGTATTAGAGGAAGTTTCTTAATATGTAAAACGTGCATAGTTAATTACGCTAGATAGAGCATTAGGGTGATCCTAGACATTGGGAGTACTTACGTTGGTGGAAGACTGTCCAGCTGATGGCATGTCACCTTACTAATTTCTTCAGCTCCTCCTCTGACACGAGCACACTGGCTCGTTTTCTCAGCACAGGATTTGACATCGAGTTACTCTTCTTTTGTTTTCTAATAAACAGGCTATGTGTTCATTTCCCGACATGTTTTACAGCAGGCATGTTGCAGTCCTTACTTCTGTTTTCTGTGGAGTTGTGTTGTCACCCTTCTCGAAATACTTCACCAGTACCTACAAGGAGCTCGCATTCCACTTACCTCTGCAACATAAAAAGAAAGGGAAACAACGTTAAGTGCTTTATTTAACAGTTGCACAGGGGGAATACTAACATAAAGATGTTAACACCAAATATATCGGAGAAAAATTACGCTGCTTCTGTCAACAAATAACAGCGGCCTACCCAAGTATTTATCAGCAAACCAGAATCCGCTCGTTGTCACGCTATATGCGGGAAAATAAATTATATCCGTGGATTTCATTAATGGCATTAACTCTCGTACAAAGCATTTTGTTGCGAAATATTTTACTTTCGCTGTCGTACCTTTGGTTAGGACAACCATTGTCGCACGCCAAAAATTTTGCTTTATTTCTCTCTTAGATACAGTACTGAAATAAACCAGAACTGGTACATCTATCCACTGCAGTAAGAATTTTAACTGAGAATAATCAAATATGCATCTCTCTGCGATGATAAAATTCTCACGAGAACAGCCATCACCAACCGGAGACGGAAGTAAGAGAATCCTCGCAAAATGTCTGTGTGAATGATAATGTGTTAAATAAATTATTATTTCATTCAGGACTCAACATTTTCCTACATTACATTTTTGTAAATGAAACCAGTACTTGTACTTGAAAGTTGTCTGTTGTATTTGCATACTTGCTAAGTTCCGTAGATTCATGTTAAACTACTGACCCACTTTCGTTGCGGCGTCTGCTTCGGTACTTTCTTTGTAAGAGTTCTTGAGGGTGGGGGGGAGAGGGTCTAAGTCCAGAAGGGATAATGGCGCGCAACGTCGGGCATGATTTACAAGTTTCGAAGAACGAAGTGGGAGTCTTTTTCTTTTGCTCCCGGCTGTGGTAGAGTAAATGTGTACTTTCTTAAGGTATGAAATGATGTGACATTGAAACTGGCCTTCTCTATAACTGATGAAAAAGAGAGACAGGGAAAGACTGAGTAATACACATATCAAAAAAGGTTTTGCATCACCTCGGTTCCGAGAGTTTAGGAACCTGTACAGAAAATTGGAATAGAGATCAACCTAAATATCATTTCCGCCCTTTTTGTTGCTCATGAAAACCACACATTGCATGTTGCACCACCATACAGCGAGACCTTCAGAGGTGGTGGTCCAGATTGCAGTACACACCAGTACCCCTGATACCCAGTAGCATGTCCTCTTGCATTGATGCTTCCCTTTATTCTTCGTGGGATACTATCCACAAGTTGATGAAGGCACTATTGGTTCAGATGGCCCTACTCCTTAACGGCGATTCGGCGTACATCCCTCAGAGTGGTTGGTGGGGCACGTCGTCGATAAACAGCCCTTTTCAATCTATACCAGGCATATTCGATAGGGTTCAAGTCAGGAGAACATTCTGGTCACTCTAATCGAGCAATGTCGTTATCCTGAAAGAAGTCATTCACAAGATGTCACGATGGGGGAGCGAGCTGTCGTCCATGAAGACAAATGACTCGCGAATATGCTGCCGATATGGTTGCACTGTCGGTCGGAGGATAGTATTCACGTATCATACAGCGGTTACGGCACTTTCCATGAGCACTATCGTCTTACGTCGGCCCCACATAATGCCACCCCAAATCAGCAGGGAACTGCACTCGCTGGACAGTGTGTCTAAGGCATTCAGCCTGACTGGGTTGCCTCCAAACACGTCTCGGACGATTGTCTGGTTGAAGGCATACGTGATACTCGTCGGCGAAGAGAACGTGATGCCAATCTTGAGCGGTACATTCGGCATGTTGTTGGGCCCATCTGTACCTCGCTGCATGGTGTCGTGGTGGCAAAGATGGACCTCGCCATGGACGTCGGGAGTGAAGTTGCGCATCATGCTCTTTACTGCCACTGTTTGAGTCGTAACACGATGTTCTGTGGCTGCACGAAAAGCATTATTCAACATGGTGGCGTTGCTGTCAGGGTATCTCCGAGCCCTAATCCGGAGGTAGCGGTCATCCACTGCAGTAGTAGCCCGTGACGGCCTGAGCTAGGCATATCATCGACAGTTCCTGTCTCTCTGTATCTCCTCCATGTCTGAACAACATCGCTTTGGTTCACTCCGAGACGCCTGGACACTTTCCTTGTTGAGAGCCCTTCCTGGCACAAAGTAACAACGCGCATGCGATCGAATCGCGGTATTGACCGTCTAGGCAAGGTTAAACTACAGACAACACGAGCCGTGTACCTCCTTCCTGGTGGAACGACTACAAATTTTGTCACTTTTCCACGTCAACTCATCTTTGCTGATTACAAGCAATCGAGTGTCACATACACAGCACCTCACAACCGTTGCATGACATAGGTCAGCATTGACAGTTCACATGACCGTCTTATATCAGCTGCATGTCAGCGATAGCACTCCAAAGCGATCAGATTGTTGTTTTAAGTGGGTGACTAATATTTTGTTTGGCGACTGCCCCATCATAGAAAAGTAATTTGAATGTGACTGAAATCTACAAAGTGAAGTATTAGATAGCTGGAAATATGCAAACACGTGAACGATTTTGCATGTGTGTGTGAGTGGGGGGGGGGGGGGGGAGAAGTGTAAAAATAGCCTAAATACACTGAAAACTCGTGTTAAATTAGTTTAAGAGCGAAGAAATTTATTTAAGACCTTAATTATCAGGTAGCATTCCTAGAGACAAAGTCAAGCGCACGAAAATTTACTCAACGTATTTGTCATTTCTTTTCTCTTCCTCTCATTGCAGTGAGGATTGGAAAAGTACAATGATTTATTCCAAAACAATGCCCCCACTCATGAAGGACAGCTTACCGCACCGAACAGAAGGAAACGAGCGAGAAGCGTGGCGCAGCCTGTTCTTATCGTTGGAAGTCCGCAGCTGTAAGTTCCGCGTTCGTGTGCTACTTGCCCTGATTCGACGTTAATTGGAGTGGCTGGGAACCGGCGAGGGCGAAATGTTCGTGATGAGCCGAAAGGGTTGCTTACGGAGAGCGATTACGCACGCAGTTATACTGTCGCAATAGTATCTGAAGTTCTGCAATTTAATTTCGCTACGAAACTTGAAGTACACTCTTCCGTGAAGGCAACAAAACACTACCAGCAGGGAACAGACAAATTCCCTCTTAGGGCAATTACCTTCGGGAGGATGTGAAGTTACGAAGATCAGCTGCGATTAAAGCTGAAACCGACGTAACAAACTTTCATCACGAGTAGAGCAGTGTTGCCACATGTTACACCGGGACACGTTATTGAATAATCCTTATTCTCATCTATCGTTTTGTTTACAAAAACTACTGTTTTTGTCATTGTTTACGAGATATTAATTACACATCACCAGATTAGACAAACTGTAGCCCTGTCCATGAAAGATATAAGAGAACGGAAGGATGTTTGGAACGTAAGGTACCCCCGAAGGCGATGTCATTAGACACAAGGCACAAAAAAGAGAACGTCGGCGTAGAAATTGACAGTTTGATTCTAAAAAGAATTTTTCGTTATTCACCTAAGGTGTTTCATCTCTAAAGAAAAGATTCTCTTGTAAGCCCATTCTCATCCAGATACTGTTGCTTTCGTGTCCAGAATACGAGACATGTGGCGCAGTGGTTACGACACTGGACTCGTATTCGGGAGAAAAATGATTACAATCTATAAAATGACTTTTATCTTAGTAATATGACTATTTATATATGTGTTTGGAGAGAGAGAGAGAGAGAGAGAGAGAGATTGATTTTTGATTGAGACTTTACTTTAAGTCGTAACTGGTACCTGAATTTTGGTTGCTGCCTCCTTAAATGATCAACTTCTGCACCAGTTGGTGACGTATTATATTTGGAGGAAGGTTTTGTTCTGCAAGATTTAAAGTGCGACTCTGTTGGTTACTTGGCCGTATTGCGGATAGCATTGAGCCCAAGTTTTCGTAGCTTTTAAAACCTGGACCACTGTCGTAAGTAAATAAGTTGAAACAGCAATCTGCTTTTCGTGAGAAAAGGAGATTGCTTGGCACACAAGCTTCCTTCAAACTACACGGCCTGCTACATTAAAATTGGTCAGTGGAGTTCAGCACCATACTATTGTACAAGAACATAATCCAATTACTGTAATTAAGAAATTATGAGAGGTTGTTACGTATTGAATGAAAACTATAGAGAATGCATTTCCTTTCCAGTATTTTAGTGAACTTTGTGCACTTACAATTCTGTCGATTGATAGCCGGCGACGACAGTGAAATTCACCCCCTTTTCTAAAAACAAGATATGTCTGTTCTTCATTTCCAGAAAATTTGTATACATAAATGTTTGGCAACTCTTACACACACTTGGTTTTATCACTAAAATAGCAATTTTCATTAAATGTAACATTACGTTCTGAGCGACGGCCTAGCAACACGCCGTCTTTCCACTAGATACAGATTAACAGTCCTCTTTTTCTTAATAAATCAATTGTTTTTTTTTCTAGAGTCCATACTCAAAGATTCACAACTACTGTCGTCGCGGCCGGCCGCGGTGGCCAAGCAGGTCTAGGCGCTTCAGTCCGGAACCGCGCGACTGCTACGGTCGCAGGTTCGAATCCTGCCTTGGGCATAGATGTGCGTGATGTCCTTAGGTTAGTTAGGTTTAAGTAGTTCTAAGCTCTAGGGGACTGATGAACTCAGATGTTAAGTCCCATACTGCTCAGAGCCATTTGAACCATTTGAACTATCGTTGCGGAGATTGCAGGCTAAAGAGTTTCTTGCTGTCCAGCTGCGCTTCCCTTGGTATTTACATACATTACTGAGCTTCTCAGAATAAAATTAGACACAAATTAGTTAAGAAAAGGGCAATGAGGCTCACATACAAATCAGCGTCGGGCCATTCAGATTTAGGTTTTCCGTGATTTCTGTAAATCATCTCAGCAAATTCCGGGACTGTTCCTTTGAAAAAGCACTGCCGATTTCCTTCCCCATTCTTGAAACAAGAGGTTTTTCTCCGTCTCTAATGACCTCGATGTCTACTGGACTTCAAATCCTAATCTTCCTTCAACACTAAAAAGTCAGATCTTACACATTTCAGGTTTAATAGTTTCCGTCAAATCTATCAGACCATCGGTTGTGAAATACCCAACTGTTTCCTCGCTCTGTATCCCTGCTTTCTGTGGACTGCGTAACAGAAACCCGCCGGCAAATGCTCAGACCCGCTGCCAAACGCTCCACCGTTTCTTACCGTCTGCCAGCCGCTTATTTCTGTTTACGGAGTCATCCTATTACGCAAAAATATACAACTATGTCTCACTGGTGATATCATTTCTCCCATTCTCTCGTAAACTGATCTTTTGTATTCCAGGCATGTGGTGTTTTTTAAGGAAGATTAATTTTTTTCATGTTTTTTATTGAAGCCATGGCAGCACTGGATGATTTGTAGCAGTATATCGAGACATACGACACGCGTGGCGTGTGTCCGCACCTGCACCTACATGCATGCTTCGCAACAAATTGTACAGTGCGTAGCGGAGGGTACACCATACCAGTATTAATGACTCCTTCCCCTATTCCTTTAGCATGCAGACTGAGAGGAAAATTACTGTCTGTATGTCCTTGAATGCACAATAACCCTCTTATTTTTTCGTAATTGCCAGTACGACAGAGACAAGATGTAGTCTGCAGAATTATCGGATAGTTTCTTTTCCAGTACATGTTCTCTAATTTCACACAGCAGGATTTCGAGCGATGCACGTCTTTTGTCAGTCTAGATTTCCGTTTTAAGTTCGCAGAGAATTCCTGTTACACTTCCATACGGGCTTTTACCGTCCTGTGATGATCAGTGTGGCGTGTGGAGACAGTCCTCTCTCCTTGAGAAGTGTGTCGGCTGAATTCGGAAAGCATGCCACACAGATTAGTTTCGATAAATGAGCTTGCTTCAAGCAGCTCCGTAAAGTTTATGAGAAATTGTTGAAGAGGGATAGAAGAATCCATCAACGTCTATGGATTTATGTACTCTTAATATAAAGAATCTCCTGTCTTGAACATACCTCTATTTTTCTTTAAAAAAAATGCCTGTGACTTTCTGCACGTACACACAAACTATCTGTATAACGAAATGTCAAAGTAAAAATTGTTTAAAAATTATGAAAACAGGATCCAAGGTAATTTTCCAGTCTTAGATCCCATCTTTCATGGTCAAGATTCACAACTCGATTCAAATTTAAAACTTCTCGTTTGTTTTCCAAAATTCATCAGAAACGTCTCTCAAAGTACAGTTTTCACTTTAATACCCAGGTGAAGATGCATACAGAAGGTGTAAATCGTTCATTGGGCCACATTCCAATGCACATTCAGGAAATCTGACACAGTTTTGCTTGATGCAGTTGAAAATATTCTGCAGCGTTGAAAGCTTTATTACGACATCATCAAAATCGACAGTTTTCATCATGGATCTACCTTTAATGCCATCTGAGATGACAGCTTTGTTATTCATTCTTCGAAGTGAATTTTCCTTGCTGTTAGTTGGATTAGTAGAGACTAACCGTGCTTTTTATTCAGACCCTTTCATAATTTTCGTACAGAACGCAGGAAATTATTTTGGCAGTTTGTTTGTTCTTTCAAAGTAGAAAGCCAATAAAATCAGCAGTTTAAATCAGCGCCTTCAGTTACAAAGTTTTTATTATCATTTTAATGGCATTATTAAACCATTTTATCCCTAGATGGTAGTACACAACTTCGGCAACATTGAAAGCATTTTGCTGACAACGAAAACCTTGCAAAAGGCGATGAAGAAATAGCTAAATAAGTCTCCTTTATCTTATTCACTGGTTCCA
Source organism: Schistocerca nitens (assembly GCF_023898315.1). Taxonomy (NCBI): domain Eukaryota; kingdom Metazoa; phylum Arthropoda; class Insecta; order Orthoptera; family Acrididae; genus Schistocerca; species Schistocerca nitens. The sequence goes on along the minus strand of NC_064617.1, from coordinate 705,261,483 downwards.
AAATAAAGCAAAACTTGGGTTTGGCGTCGCCCTGATGTTCAGTGATCCGGCGTACGACTATGACTGTTGGCTTAACGGCTGTTGCAAAGCATCAGATGTAGCGCATTCAGCATATTCTGATATCGCTTGTTATTACATCTGTCTTAGTCTGGAGTACTCGGTATATCATGTCACGCAATATCTCAAACGTTTCACGCAACTTACGAATACATAGATGCAATACTCTGTAATATCTCGTTTACGCCTTGTTACGTAACAATATGCAGCATGGTAGGGGCTTAAAGTGGGATTGCCTAAGGCACGCACAGACAGTTTAAAAATTGACTGGTGAGCTCGCTTTCGCGTCCGTAAGACGTATGCGCCCCTTTGTGCCAGTAACGTGTTTCACATATTCTGAAATCAGAGGCGGAGGCTATTACGGTAATAGAACGTGGTGTATTTCATCTGTTGTGCACATCCGTGGAAGTTGGTGGTTCTACGTAAAAAGAAATATTGTGTTAGAGAACATGCTGTCAGTGGAAGCCGGCCCCGATTGTGACTGGCACCCAACCTCCAACATGAAGGCAAGGTTCCTTTCCGACCTGGAAGGTATTAACTAAATGAAATGCGGTTATCTCTTGCGCACATGAGGATAGAACGACGAGGAAGTAGGTGAGTGCCTACACGCTCGCTGCAAAAGCACCAACATTCACTGTTTACCGTTTTTCGTTTGGATTATTACATTTGTATTATCTTCTTACATCTGTCAAATTAAAGACCAAGCGTCCAGATTAGGCAGGGACAGTTCCGATGTTTCTGGTCCAGTCACTTTGTCACCATCGGGTACTGCTGGGCCGCCTAATTAGAAACCAAATCAAATTCTCTGTCATGTGCGATTTCAAAATATAACTCTGTATGAAACATTCTGGCAGATAAAAACTGTGTGATGGACTGAGACTCGAACTCGGGACATTTGCCTTTCGCGGAAAAGTGCTCTACCTGCTGAGCTACGCAAACATGACTCAGCCCCCCCCCTCCCTCACAGCTTTACTTCTGCCACTATCTTGTCATTCTGATAACTTTGTATATTTCTAGCATTTTAAAACTGTCTACACTTCACCTGAATATCGTAATCTAATATACCATAACGCGCCGTATGATGAAATACATCCATACGGCCTGCATGATGATGCGTTAGAAGTTGGAGATATTCAGTACTTGGTCTGAAGTTGGTACTACTGAGCTGCATTTACTTAGCTGTGATCCTAACGCTTTCATGTGTATTTCATTGGCGTGAGCACAATAGGACCTGAAGCACAGCTAATAGATTCTTCATTAACTTTGTTTACACTTTAACCAGTCCAGCAACGGCACTGCATTTTCAGTGCGTAATATCAGAACTAAGTAACTTATTCATAAATCAGTATCGTAAACAATGCGATATAACTGTTTTAATGGAATCAAATTCAGGCAAACAAATCCTCATGATTTTGTTATTTATTTATTTTGGGAAAACAGGTGTCTATTCGTAAAAATAGAGTCTGTAATTCTATTACATTTCAAATTTAAAGGCAAGCAAACATTTCTTGAATAAATTCATTCATCACAGAAGTTTGTGGGCGTGAACAACTCAGTGTTAAAAGCAGCTCGTAGTTAGTAACTCTGAAGGCTTTAATGTGGTATAATTGTACAGTAACTAGAAAGGTGACTAGTTTTAGATTATGTTTCTTATATTACCATTTAGTGTCTACTATTCATTTTCTCGTAGGCTAGTTTAATCTACGTATAACAATTACACAGCATTTTTGCTTTCCGAACAGGGAGAAGTTTTAAAGTTGGTCCCAGCTTCGTGTCTCACAAGTATAATCACCTTAGTAACTGTGGATTCCCACCCATGGCAATTATTCCGAGTCGTCTTTTGACTGGTTCAATGCGGACCACCACGAGTTCCTCTCCTGTGCCTACCTCTTCATCTCAGACTAGCACTTACAGCCTACGTCGTCACTCACTTGCTGAATGTATTACAATCTTTGTCATCCTCCATAACTTTTACCCTCTACAGCTTGCTCTAGAGCCTAATAGATGTCCTATCATGGTGTCCTTTTTTCTTATCTCTGTTTGCCGTACATTCCATTCCTCTCCGATTCTGCGGAGAACCTCATTTTGTACCTTATCTGTCCTCCTAATTTTCAACGTTCTTCTATAGCACCACACCTCAATCTATTCCTGTTTTCCCACTGTCCATGTTCCACGACCATACAATTATGGGCTCCAAAAGTACTTTCGCAGAAATTTCTTCCTCAAATTAAGGTCTGTGTTTGATACTAGTTCAATTCTCTTGGCCAGGAATGCCCTCTTTGACTTCTTCTACTTCGTGAATCCCTGTTCTGATGTTAAGTTTCTCGCTGTTCTCATTCTGCTATTTCTCATTACTACGAAGCATGAGCTGTCAAAAGCCGATTACGCGATAATTTTCACACTTGTCGGCTCTTGCTGTTTTAGGAATTTCGTGGATGATGTTTTTCCTAATGTCTGATGGTATATCGCCATTCACATACATTCTGCACACCAACATGAATAGTCGTTTTGTTATCACTTCTCAGAATGACTTTAGAAATCCTGATTGAATGTTTTCTGATTAAATTGAGTATGAAAACTCTTGTTTGGCGTTTCTTTCCCACTGTAGACCAACGTATTACCAGGAATATCGTTCAATTGCAGTGCGATACAAATACACGAGGTTCAGATTTTGCACCAGCTAACGCTGCAACTCAAGTGGAAATCCCCTCTGCTGTTTCGCGAAGCTCCAGTAGAGTCTGTGACTGTGGGCCGTTTCACTAGCAGTTCATGAGATGCGACGCAATTTGGAAGTCAGGTTACACACTGAGAACCTCTCCGAATGCCCGATAAACTTGCCACTGTCTGCGGCTGGTGGATCGCATTGTAGATCTGCGAGTTGGTTTCCTGAATTCACCCTCTTGTCCTTCGCGATCAGTGCGCGGCTGTGCATAATAAGCTCGGGCATTAGCCAGTTACAGGTCCGCAATGGAGGCCCTGATCCGGCACATAGCTCACTCTGTTAGCGCGTAATTACGTTCGGGATGCGGGATTCCAATGCTAATCCATGACACACGATGGTCGCTCGTCAGTAATGCGTTACTGTGCGCCGGATTCCAAACTGCACTGACTGGGAAGGGACTGGTAGTAAAGTTAGATGTTGGAATCAAGCTAAGTGGTAAAGTACTGACAAAAATAACTTGCCCAAAACAACGACCCTGGATAAATCGACTACATGCAGTATTTTGTTAAACCAAAAATATAACAACAGAAAACTCTTCTTATTTAGTTTTCTGCCTGACATTTTTTCGTATGCGATGTTTTCTTCCGTCAAAGTAATGCAAAATGATGTCAACTGTAAAAACAACAAAATAAGACTATTGTACAAAATTTATTTTTCTTATTAACCAAGTTTAGCTTGTAATGCACTCATCAAACAGAGAGTTGTCATCTTCATTAATGGCTAACAGATTTCTAAAAATATTTTACAGACCAAGAATACGTAGTGAAAATGCTGACAATATAATAGCTTTGGAACAATAACTGCAACAAAAGACGTCCAGGCTATCCTGCTAATTAAGTGTATTGAGAGGGGCATATTGCAGACAAGGCCGGTTTAAGCCCCAAGCGACAAGATCCGTCGCCTAAGGCACCAAGCTGAGAAGGGCGCCAGAGGCAATCAAGTGCAAGGTTTGTATACAGTACGTATCACAGTTAGTAGGAAAAACTGACACTGGTGAACGTGCACGAGGGAAAATCGAGGGAGCCAAATTAGAAGTCGCCTGTGTAGTAAAATGTCCTCGAACTGGCTCTGGTTGCAGAAAATGGAAACCTTACGTTATTAAACCGAATCATTCCGCTTCCTGACGTGCATGCTTTATGGATCAGCTGATAAATTCACAATACGACTTGTAACTGTTGTTACACAGAATGTCAGTGCTTGATATCATTCAGTGGGTTACAACAGACCACAGTGCTTGAAAATGACCACCTGTTGAAACTACAATTGAAATAAATAATGTTGTAGTAGCTTAAAGCGGAATGAGTTAATTTATAAATTCCGTGAAGGCTGTGGAACCTGTCATCATCAAAATTACATTAGGTTACACATTAAATATTGATCGCTAGCTGAATTGAAATACACGATTTGAATTACTAAATTGTATAAATTACAACTGTATACTGATATTGTATTTTCTGAATACGGTTGAACACATATCCTCTCATTAACTGTACCTAATATCATACCGCCAGCCCCGTACCATACATCCCACCGTAGTAATGCATTCTTTATTTCCGTCACTTTTAAAATCCTAATTTGTCTGCCTCCGACCTGTGGAAGAAGCCTGGGATGTATTAGTTTTAAACTGTAGGTGACGTGAATCAAACCTTACGAAGTTTTGTAGTGTATTTTTTAATATATTATTATTCGTTAGTTAGTGAAAATATTCTTTTTTGTTTATTATTGTAAATAAATATTTTTTGTATGTGATTTTATTTAAATATTGGTTTAGTTATAGTTTTTAGTTGGTTTAGCTTAGTTTCTTATTTCCTTTAATCTTTAATCTCCTGAAAACCTGAAAAATATAAATATTTCGTTTTAAATTCCACAGCAGAGCATTACGTGTATTCCGCAGCGGTGATATTGCGGAAATTCCTCGCCGTTATCTGCTGCACCTTAAATCTCTAAAACCTTTACTCTCTACGCAGATCATTCGGCACAACTGTGTGCTATGTTGTTAGATGAGTATGGATGATACGTCCAACAATTAGCAAGTTATAGTTTATTAATTCGAAGATAATCTCTCGGCGAATTATAACCGCGGAAAATGCTGGTTCACACTATCGTTCCAAGCTTCACCTCCGAGCGATCTACGTCTCGTAATATCTGTACCGTGATAATTTACTAATTTTGGTAAGGAGATTCACACATCTTGAATACTTGATGCTTGTTACTGGATTTTATTTTGTGCAAAAAACTATTTGTACATTTACCATATACCGTAATAGCGTCTCACAACAATACAATCTCTATCCTCCTCTCACACGTCAGATCTCTGCATTTTCTTCACAAAGAATCCCTAAAGCAAAATCTTTGTTTCGGTAAAACACAGAGATGCGTTCGTAGCACGGAACATCCGATTGTCGCAGTCGGTACATGCCGTTCACCACAATATCAATTCGTCTCACTCCAATTATGCTCGTGCTTCAGCTTGGATCCCTAAATGAGTTTTCATGTACGAGTCCGTTTCGCGTCGCAAAGTTGTACCTTTCACCGTATGTCAGCGTTGTTTACCTGCCTTTTCGGCGTTGGTATCTCGTAGCTTTTGCCCCAGATTAGCTGGAATATCGCCTCAAATCACCGGTGGGTACCACCGGCACTAAAACCGATCTCCGTAACTATTCACTGTCCCGTGTCAGGGTCTGCTCTTCCGTGTCGGTGTCGTCCGACGACCCACCTGACCGCTTAGTAATTGATATTTCTCCCAGTGAGGGGGCCAACGCCTCGGCTGTGTCTGACCACGTTGTCCTGCCAATCGTGGCGAGTCTTCTGGGCACCCTGACCCAGTTGGCACATCCTCTGGCCGTCGCCCCAAACCCCCCCACCCCTCTGCCCATGCGGGCCTTGGTGACAGTTGATCGTGTTCCGATACCTTTCTCCCAGGGGACGTCACACCAGATGGTTCTGTGGATGAGGAAATGGCTCTTGCTCCTGACCCTCCTACTCAAGAGACCCCTTCAAGCACACTTCCCACTTCAGAGAAACCTACCTGTGCAATGTGTTTAGGCACGACCCACGATCCCCACAACGTGGCATTCTGGAGAGGGTGTCCTTTCTACCAGAAGGCACTGAAGTCTTCCCATCCTCCCAAAAAGAAACCAAGAACAAATCGGCCTCGCCCAACGAAACGGAATACAACCAACTTTACTGTTTTCCGCCCTTCACAGCTGCTCTGATACCAGCCACGCAGGCACTGAACAGTTTTGTGGCTCCTGTGCCCCCTTCTGCCCAGACTCCTGCGACATCCTTTGCTGCTGCAGCCAGGTTTCCTCCTTATTGTCCATCTTCCGTGACGGCTTCCTCTGATCACTGACTATAGGAGCCAGCTCCTTGTCCCCTCCAGTCTACCTGTGGCCGGATCCTGACCCTCTGTCCTCACCCCCAGTTTGCCTACTACTACACCTGTCCTGCCCATCACAGGGCAAGCAGCCCACCCAGGACCCTTCCCAGTGGTGGAGACTGATGTGGCCTTTTTGGAGGACATGCGCAAAATCCTCCGGGTCATCTCTTTCTTCATGAAACCCCACATCTGGACTGTTATTCATGACAGTGCACACAAAATCCGTCGGTACGAGGACGGAAACTCCAGGTTCATCGCCATAGTGGAAGGGCTTAGTCAAATATTGTTGTAATGGCGAACCGACCACCGCACCACCAAACCCTTTGGGATCTTGTCACCCGCATTTGTAATGAAAATGGCATAAAATGGATGGAGACAGAGTTGAACGCCTTCGTCCATGACCATCGTGTGACTGTTTTACTGGTCACAGAAACACACCTCATGCCGGCGGATGATTTACACCTTCGCAACATGATGTGTTGCCGCTCTGACCACCTCGACCACCATAGTGGAGGCACAGCAGTGTTCCCCAACAAAGATCATGTCTGCAGTCAGTGGAACACACAGAGGCCACAACAGTTACCATCTCCACACTCCTTGGTGCCATTACTTTTGCAGCAGCTTATTTAAGTCCAAACAAGCCACTGCTGGAAGCGGCCCTCCACACATTGACGTCCTTTGACAGCCTCATCGTTGGTGTGGATCTCAATGCCAAGCACCTGGCTCGGCATTCTTGGATCTCTAACCCCAAAGGCCGGCTCCTCCTTGACCTGGAAGATACTTTAGCACTATCGTTATATGGCTCCCACGAACCTACCCATCTCCCAGTCCATTCTAACTGCCAGCAAGACGTCCTGGATGTCGCCATCTTCAAAAACATCGCCACTCAGTTTTCACTGGAAGTTCTCCCCTGGATTGGACGAAATTTTAAATGAACATCTTTGCCACCTTCCCAAGATGCCTCTCATCTTGTTCACCAGGATTTTAAACTTGTCTCACATCTGGCCTTTTCCCCCCTCAGTGGAAGCAAGCCAAGCTGATTGCGATCCCCAAGCGTTTCAAGGACTCTACAGCGTCCACCAACCGCAGACCCATCAGCCTCCTAAATACTATGGCGAATGTCTTTGAATCTGTGATACTACACCGGCTTTCCCAACCTCTGGCGGCGCTTGGGACGATCCGACCTGAACAGTTTTTATTCGCTTTGCACCTCGCTGCCGAACTTCAGGTCCTACGGATCACTGAAAATGTCAGCAAAGGTTTCAACACTGCCAAGTCAACAGCTGCTGTTTTTCTGGACTTGCAGAACGCCTACGATAAGATCGGGCAAGACATCCTAGTACAAAAGATGCTGACGCTGACTACTATACTTGATATTTATGTCAAGATCGTGGATGACTTCCTCTGTGGTACGACTTTCTTAATGACTCAATGGCGAATACGTTCCGGCATTCGTCAATTGTCGGCAGGCACTCCACAAGGATCGTTGTTGTCTCCCATCCTTTTCAATATCTATGTGAATGTCATGTCGCTCATCCCCGAGTGCCACCTGACAGAATATGCTGGTGACACAGCATACCACTGGCAGTATTACTGACGACTTTGTCACCCACCTCCAGCGACAGGTGGATGTCACCATCACCTGGTGCTGGACAAACAAAATAGCTCTCAATTCTTCCAAAACTATGGTAGTCTATTTCACCAAACGACGCCCAGTCCTCAGCAGCAATATTTTGATTGCAGGTGCCCTGGTCCCCGACAACCACTTATCTCGGGGTCCAGATGGACCACAAGTTGCCCTTCCACTGTCGTACAGAGTATGTCGCCAACAAGGAGCAAAAGCTGACCATGGCTTTGTACTCCTTCTTCTGCAGTAGGGAACCTAACCTGCATACCAAGCTCCGCTGAATGGGCCACGATTAGTGTCTCGAGGATGCGGACGTTGTAGCACGTGCAGAACAAGGTTCTCAGGTGGAGCCTGCACGCTCCGCCACTTACGAGAATTGTGAGTCTCCACGAGGAAGCAGATATCGTCCCCCTCAAGACGACCGTACGCTGTAACGTTAGGCGATTCTATGAGAAAGTGGATGCCCTGTGGGACACTGTCCATGGGTTATGCCACATTAGGACCACACTTCCACCACACTTCTACGTCCACTACTTTCCGACCCTACCTGCCCATGTCAAGCTAAGATTTTCTGCTTAACTGTTGGAGGGTGAGGGTGATATGGGACTCCAAGTCCCACCGCTACACCTTCAAAGTGTATTGCAATGACGCAGCGTCACTGCTGTGCGGATAAATTTACTGCCTCACCAACACAGTCTGACCGCAAAAGACCGGTGATGCTGTATTGTAATGTATCAAATATGAAAAATAAAGTTATGCTTTGCATACACTGATACACGATAATTTGTATTTATGGATGAAATCAACCCTTTGACTGCTATTGATGAGTTTACTCATCATGCTGCTTGCCGCTCCCTGGGTGCTAATGATGAGTATAGCCACAGCGGTGTCCGGACATTTGCCACACCGGACATTATCCACACCGGACATTTGCCATGGTTTTACCTGCTCCGAAGGGTCGGGTCCCTAGTCCCCCCCCCCCCTCCTCCTCCTCCTCGTCCTCACCCGGCCGCCCAGTTTGCTTTCGAAGTTCCAAACGTGACATCAGTATGGAAGATATTACAACAAACAAGGGCAGGCCTCCTGCTCATTACAAAGTTTACGCGTATCTTAAACAGAGGGAATCTAAAGAAGGTGTTGTTACATGGATGTGTTTACCCTGAAAAGCGGATCATTGCAAGGGAAAGCTGCTTTCGAGGAACGCAGAAGTGTTGAGCGTATTAGAACATCTCTGTGGACCACCTGACGATGCAGCTCTGAAAGTGAGAGAGCAAGTGGAAAGGATGGAGAGAAGGTCTCGAGAAGAAACTACTCAGTTATCGGAGATATACGCGGATGAAATGGGAAATCTACATAATACAGTTTGTGACTTTGTTACAGTGATGCCTAATTCAGAATCTATGAAGAGAACCATGCGTCGTCGACGGAGTCAAGAGTGGGGGAACCAACAACAGCCTAAGAACTCTTATGAAATTGATCTTCATGAAGATCAATTAAAAATGGGAGATGGCAGTAGTTTTCTTCTGGAAGACGATAGATTAGAGGCGAGAATAATGATTTTTAGTGGAAGCAAAGGAAAAGAAATTTTAAAAACATGTGCCCATTTTTTTATGGATGGAACATTTAAGAGATGCAGCAAGCAGTTTGTACAGACCTTCACCATACACGTAGACTTAGGAGACCCGATTAAAGAAACAAACATTCTTCCTATTGTATTTGCACTGCTCCGTAATAAGAAGAAAGACACATATGTTCGTCTGATAAAACAGGCAGTGTCTGAGTGGTGTCCTAAACAAGTAAAGGTGGACTTTAAGGCAGCTGCGATATCGACCATTCGTCAAGTTTTTCCCACAACTGAAATATATGGATTCTATTTCCATATGAAGAAGAGTTTATGGAGAAGAATTAATGTTCTTGGTCTAACTGAGGAGTACCGCTAGAACGAGGATTTAAGACTTCACGTCAGTGTGTGTGCAGCGCTGGCAGTTGTAAAACCGGAGGACGTAAGCAATGGATGGATTGAGATTCATGCAGAAGCACCTGATAACGGAAGGTTCTCTCATTTTCTTGACTACTTTGTGGATAACTGGCTAGAGAATGAGGATATCGCAATAGAAATGTGGGACTGTTACGGAAAAAGGGACCGAACGACGAATGCTGTTGAAGGGTAGCAAAACAAAATAAATAGTATTATTGGAAACCGTCACCCTAGAATCAACTATTTGGTGGAGTGCTTGAAAAAGGAAGCAGAGCTCACAAACTGCATGTACATGAAATTGGAAATGAATCTTGAAGGTAAGAAGAGGAAGAAGAAGTACTTTGAACTGGACGACAGGATAGAGAGAATCGTAAAGAATTATGAAGAGACTGGCAACATTAGGCCTTGCTTGAATGCCATTGCCCATATTCAGAAACTGGACTAAAATACCTTAAAAATGTATTAAAAGCTATGAAGACCACTGAGTCCTCGCAGATTACTAAGATAAAATTATTAAAACATTGAAGCAGCATTATCGGAGCTAATATTAAGTTGTAATTATAAATAGAGTGTACATTAGTTCAGCGTGTTTAGGCTGATTTTATGCACGCCAGAATGGTAGATGGTCATTTATCATTTTCACTGTCCAAAGCCTGTGCAAAGTGTGATGCGAATCAGCCTTTAATGTAAAAATTAAAAAGTGTTTCAAGCCTCACAAAAGTATCCCTATTGTTGTCACGTTAAGATAAATTTTTTCTACCTTCCAGTATTATGGCCATACTATTAAATAATTGTGAGTTCTAAAATAATTTTCTGAAGCTTCAGAATCGCAACTATCACCTAAAATATCATGATTTGTTAAACTGATAGTATACGCTTTTGTGAAAGAAAATGGGAACTTAACCTTTGAATTGCACCTAAAATTGACATCCCAAAACTGATATGATCCTAAGGTTGACAATTTTGGCACCTCAAATGTTTTTTATTTAAGTTTAGCTGCAAACATTTATAGTAGATGTAAATCTACTTAAGTACATTTAAATATAGTCCTTTAAAAATTAAAATTTCTTACTAAATTGTTGATTATCTTTAAACAGGTCAGAAAAGTAAGGAGGTTACTACTGAAAATTAATTGTTACTAAAGAACATCAGCATCAACTGTATTGGACCTACTTTTCTTATACATTACAGACTTTCTGAAAAGATATTTGATCATTTCCTCTGTCACTGACAGTGTAATTTCAGTTGCTTTGCAACACCAGCGATATCTACTCCTAAATTATGTTTCCATCTCTTCTCATTTCAAATTCTGGAATATTTACTTTGGTGAAGGAATTTCGGGAAATGCATTTACTAACTCCACTTTAGTGGCACTGTCTACAGTAACATTACCATCGCTGTCGCGCAGTAAAGGTACTTACTGAGCCTTTCCGCTGGTTTACTTAACATGGGACCTGTATCTCTTTGGATTTTCCGCCATATTTCTAGAGCGAGTTTCGTTGTGGAAGCTATTAAATGCATCTCGCATTGAAATCCGCACCAAATTTCGAGCCTTAGTAAAACTTCACCAATCTTGGAGATTTTGCGTTCGTCTAAATTATACGTGCCTTTTGCGGTGCTCCTGCAACAGCTTTCTGTCGTGTTTTGTGTATCATGGGGGGTCAGTTCCGTCTCTTATTAATTTATTTGGTATGATTATCTCGAGTGCTGTTGATACTATTTCTTTGAACTTAAGCCACATATGGTCTTAATTTACATAGTTTGGAAGGATTGGCGACTACCTCTTGGAAAGACGTCACCCGAATGTTTAGCTGCTTTTATAAGTACACTCCTGGAAATGGAAAAAAGAACACATTGACACCGGTGTGTCAAACCCACCATACTTGCTCCGGACACTGCGAGAGGGCTGTACAAGCAATGATCACACGCACGGCACAGCGGACACACCAGGAACCGCGGTGTTGGCCGTCGAATGGCGCTAGCTGCGCAGCATTTGTGCACCGCCGCCGTCAGTGTCAGCCAGTTTGCCGTGGCATACGGAGCTCCATCGCAGTCTTTAACACTGGTAGCATGCCGCGACAGCGTGGACGTGAACCGTATGTGCAGTTGACGGACTTTGAGCGAGGGCGTATAGTGGGCATGCGGGAGGCCGAGTGGACGTACCGCCGAATTGCTCAACACGTGGGGCGTGAGGTCTCCACAGTACATCGATGTTGTCGCCAGTGGTCGGCGGAAGGTGCACGTGCCCGTCGACCTGGGACCGGACCGCAGCGACGCACGGATGCACGCCAAGACCGTAGGATCCCACACAGTGCCGTAGGGGACCGCACCGCCAATTCCCAGCAAATTAGGGACACTGTTGCTCCTGGGGTATCGGCGAGGACCATTCGCAACCGTCTCCATGAAGCTGGGCTACGGTCCCGCACACCGTTAGGCCGTCTTCCGCTCACGCCCCAACATCGTGCAGCCCGCCTCCAGTGGTGTCGCGACAGGCGTGAATGGAGGGACGAATGGAGACGTGTCGTCTTCAGCGATGAGAGTCGCTTCTGCCTTGGTGCCAATGATGGTCGTATGCGTGTTTGGCGCCGTGCAGGTGAGCGCCACAATCAGGGCTGCATACGACCGAGGCACACAGGGCCAACACCCGGCATCAAGGTGTGGGGAGCGATCTCCTACACTGGCCGTACACCACTGGTGATCGTCGAGGGGACACTGAATAGTGCACGGTACATCCAAACCGTCATCGAACCCATCGTTCTACCATTCCTAGACCGGCAAGGGAACTTGCTGTTCCAACAGGACAATGCACGTCCGCATGTATCCCGTGCCACCCAACGTGCTCTAGAAGGTGTAAGTCAACTACCCTGGCCAGCAAGATCTCCGGATCTGTCCCCCATTGAGCATGTTTGGGACTGGATGAAGCGTCGTCTCACGCGGTCTGCACGTCCAGCACGAACGCTGGTCCAACTGAGGCGCCAGGTGGAAATGGCATGGCAAGCCGTTCCACAGGACTACATCCAGCATCTCTACGATCGTCTCCATGGGAGAATAGCAGCCTGCATTGCTGCGAAAGGTGGATATACACTGTACTAGTGCCGACATTGTGCATGCTCTGTTGCCTGTGTCTATGTGCCTGTGGTTCTGTCAGTGTGATCATGTGATGTATCTGACCCCAGGAATGTGTCAATAAAGTTTCCCCTTCCTGGGACAAAGAATTCACGGTGTTCTTATTTCAATTTTCAGGAGTGTAGATATATTTCGCGTTTAGTTTTGGTGAATTTTTTTGTTACGGAAGTGAGCCTCGCTACGACTGCGTGTTTACTAATTCCTATATCCGTCGTGATGCTCAGGATTATTTGTGGCTAAGAGTTCAAGTGTGTTTTCGTAACCATTTACAAATGGTTCAAATGGCTCTGAGCAGTATGGGACTTAACATCTGTGGCCATCAGTCCCCTAGAACTACTTAAACCGAACTAACCTAAGGACATCACACACATCCATGCCCGAGGCAGGATTCGAAACTGCGACCGTAGCAGTCGCGCGGTTCGGGACTGAGCGCCTAGAACCGTGAAACCACCGCCGCCGACGTAACCATTTACAATTTGAATGGCCTCGTCAACTAGTTGTTTAAAATAATTTAAAAAAAAGCATTTAGAACAATTACGGAAGCTGTTTTCTATTTACAATAGGGTATGAAAATGTATTTTTGTCGGTCCGCAGCTCGTGGTCGAGCGGTAGCGTTCTCGCTTCCCGCGCCCGGGTTCCTGGGTTCGATTCCCGGCGGGGTCAGGGATTTTCTCTGCCTCGTGATGACTGGGTGTTGTGTGATGTCCTTAGGTTAGTTAGGTTTAAGTAGTTCTAGGGGACTGATGACCATAGATGTTATGTCCCATAGTGCTCAGAGCCATTTTGTGTTTTTGTCAACATGCGGAAGGTAGATTGAAGTAAGTGTCAACTATAATTGTATGAGTAGGGTATCTATTTGTGATGAGACTCAAGTTTTCCTTTCTTTTAACTGTTCAGCAAGTGTTTCATGTGAGACAGTGGGTCGGTAAAAGGAGCCAGTTATTAATTTATTCCGGTCGTCGAATATAACCTCTGCCCAAACTAAGTCACAGGAACTATCTGCTTCAAAATCGATTGTGAGCTTACATTATTTTTCCTTTAGTTGTGCAGATAATTACAATTACGGCTTTTCCCTCCAGAACCTAAGATGCTTTCTCTGTGACCCTGTGAATACCAGAGCTAAAAAATGTAGAACAACAATATACGTTACAAGCGTAGCATTCTGTATTACTTCATTTCCTTATTTCTAACATTTTAAAATTGTAAGTCGACTTTAGATGACATGTCAATCATAGCTGTCCTTATCTCTATTTAGTGAACGTGTTTTAAGTTACGTTTTGAACATTGTCCCGGTACACATCATTAACTAATGCTTTTAGAGAGTAAATGGATATGGAGTATGTCGTTCTTCTTTTCATTCACAAACCCATTTATTCTTTCCCTATTGTCTTTTGGGTATGCAGTTGTACTAATTAAAGTAGGCAAAAATGCAGTGATCAGAAAGAAATGATTAGCGTACATTCGCATTCTCGTTTCATCGTGAAAGGAAGCTACCGTATAGACAGAGGAATCTATATTTATACTTGGCAGAACTAATTACATACTGACATAATCGTCGTTATACTTGGCAGAACTAATTACATACTGACATAATCGTCGTTATTGCTTTCGTTTCCCAAAAGTTATAAATATTTCGATTTCGGAAAAGAAGCTCTGTATTTGGCCAAGATGTCGAAGAAGAAGGTCCCTTACGTACTGGTTGTATCGAGTAAGATGTGGAGATGGCGGTTTGAAATCGTGACAGAGGTAGTGCGGGGAAGGGCGTCCCTTACCTGAGGGATCGCTACTCCAGCTACCTGGCGAAGGCAAGCTACCTGTCGAAGGGGCAAGTGTAGCAAATGTCCGGTGTGGCAAATGTCCGGTGTGGCAACAGTCCGGCATTCGCCACAGCCGCCGGTTTTCCCCTGAGCGTTGTTGACGAGTATAGGCGCGCCGCTACCTGAGTGCTGATGACGAAATAACGCGGACAGCGGACTACCCGTCCTATGTCTCAGTAGCCTTTCGCAGTTCTGGCCACTAGCTTGTCTGTTGTGAGCCTAGGCTTCGCACTACAGTTCACTGTTCATCGGAATTTACATCAGTGTTCTTCGCGTCCTGTATTTTACAAGGAAAATGGCGAGACGTCGTGGTTGCACTGAGGAAGAAATCATGGAGATTCTTATGAGGAGCGACAGTGAGGGTGAACTACTTCATTTTGACGAAAGTGATCGCTCTTCCACAGAGTCCGAAAGCTCTATTCATAAACCGTCCACGTCAGCAGGGGTGTCAAAGCAGTCTCATGTGTCAACAAGAGGAGTTAGTTGTTCTGAATCTGAAGAATCTGAAAGTGATAGTGAAACGCCTACGAAGAAAGCACGTCTTAGTGAAATATTTGACGCTTATGAACACTATTTAGAACGTGGACGTACCCTCTACGTCGATAACTGGTACTCAAGCGCAGACTTGTTTGCCTGGCTTCACATTCACGGGACGAACGCATGTGGTACTATCCATAAGAGCAGATGCAACATGCCGAAACTTCAGCAGGAACTGGAACGTGGAGATATTCAATCTATGTGTACTGATACAATGCTTGCTATAAAGTGGTGTGACAAAAGGGAAGTGTGGATGTGGACCACATGTAACACCACAGAAATGGTTGACACAGGAAAGATTGACAGGAATACTGGAGAAAAAATTAAGAACCCACAAAGCATTGTAGATTATAACTTGAATATGGGAGCAGTTGACCGGTCTGATATGGTGCTTAGCTCTGTCGGATGTATACGGAAAACAATGAAGTGGTATAAGAAGCTCTTTTTCACGTTTTAGATCTGTGTGTTTTAAATGCTTATGTACTACACAGATCACTAACAGGTCATAAAATGACGATAGCAGAGTTTCATTTGTCACTGGTAAGGGAACTTAGAGAAGCGTATGTGTTAGAGCGCAGAAAAGCTGGCAGAGGAAGGTGTTCTGATGATAATCCTCTAAGATTTGTGGGAAGGCATTTTCCAGACATTATAACAAGTGAGCAATCCAAGAAAATTGCGCTAACAGGCAGATGCATTGTTTGCTGGAAACTAAAAGTGCGTCGAGAAAGCAGGTACGAATGTAAAACTTGCAAGGTACCATTGTATGTCGTACCCTGTTTTGAAAAATACCACACAAAACAGAATTACTAATTGCAGCATAGAACGATTACAATAATGCTATTAGAAAAAAATTTCGAAAACGAAAAATAATTATAAAAAGGGAAAAACGAAATAAAAATATTTTTAACTTCGCCAGCGCCGGTCCGAAGCCCGGATCAAAAAGAAGGATGTGAAACATATTCAAAACGTGTAAAAGTAACGCCTAAATTTACAGTTCATGACTTTGAATTTTCTCTATAAGTGAATTTAATGTGTTAACAAAAAGACAGAGATTTCACAGCTTTCAAATAATGGAAAATCTTTTGAATACTTATGCGCAACAATCACAAATATTGCACAAATTTCGTCAAAGAAACAAAATTACGCATAATCGGGTAATTTCAAAGCGCAACAAATATTCGGGCAATTCAGCGATACAGACAGTAGGCCATGTGAACTTTCTTATCGCACCAGAATACGAATTTAACGACGTGAAGAAAAATTGTTCTTACCGTTGCTCACAGTAAATTCCGATGTTGTAGTGCGATATGAAAGATGATCTGTATGTCGCTTTCTCCTATAAACGACGTAATACTCTGAACAACAAAAATAACGTACAGTAATCTATAATCCATGGCTTATTTTATTCGTTCTTGAGTTATTACGATGAGGAACGCATAGATAAATGCAGACATTATAAACGGGTATCCAAGAAAGAACAATAAACTATTGATGTAAAGCTAAGAAATCACGTCGCTTTCGGCATAATCTACAAAAATAGTGCAAGAAACCTGTAAGCAAGATATCATTCTTGGTGACGGAAAATAGTTTTACCAGACAGTTTGATTCTGTAGTAGTACACCTGCAGGGGAACTACGTAGTGAGAGCATTTACGAGTATTCTGATCAGCCGTGAGAGGACACAATATTTCGCGTGGAGTCGCAGTCACTGCAGAAATATTCAGCACAGTGCGGGTGGGGCAGCGAGGGGTGCTCCGCCTCAGACGGCAGCTCGAGGGTCAGCCACACCAGCGCAGGTATACGGATGACACTGCAGGCCGCAGCGCCTCAGCCTGCCAAACGGATCGTGCGTCTCCAGCAGTCAAAGGGTTAAAGAAAGTGACAGTACAAAGCTCAGCGGTACACACGCAAGATTCCTCTTGTCTAAAACCACAGACTGGATCAAAAAACTTCACGAATAATAAATTACGACAAGTCTCGCACAGTCCTACACAGAACAGGGTGCCTTTAATGTAAATTTACTCTGAGGCACTGGCGAACCATATTGTGATCGGTATTGCCATCACACTGTAAAGGGTCACTGGGCCGTGGAAAAATTGCTGTTTTGAAGAGCGCGCTACAGCGCGTAGTGTGAAGCAACCGCCCTCCGTTTCTGGCGGTGGCGCCGCTGTGGCAATCGCAGCTTTGGTGTCTCCCTCTGGTGGGAAAGGGGAAAAGTTGCCTGTTCACGTGCGTTTAAGGGGCGCTATGAGCTCGGCCGGGGGGCATTCTGTCAGCCTCGCGAGTCTGCTCAGTTGGTCAGCCGGGTCAGTGTGGGGGTAGTCAGTGTCTGTCCGTAGTCCGGAGTGCTAGCATGTGTTAGGCCGCCAGTCTGCTCGAGTTTGTTCAGGCATTGGTCATTGGCGGTTGGATCGATCGGTTGGTCGGTCGCGCACTGGGACACAAGATGACTTGTCCGTCTTGAGCGTCGGCGCATGTGAGGTCGCCACGTGAGTCCAGTGGGCCGCGCCGTATAGCGAGGCGTAGTGGCTTCGCGGCCGACACGAGAGCAACAGGAGTCAACCCGCGACATCGGTCTGGCCGGGGCGAGATGCGACGCCGTGAGACGGGAGATGAAATGGCTCTGAGCACTATGCGACTTAACTTCTGAGTTCATCAGTCGCCTAGAACTTAGAACTAATTAAACCTAACTAACCTAAGGACATCACACACATCCATGCCCGAGGCAGGATTCGAACCTGCGACCGTAGCGGTCGCTCGGTTCCAGACTGTAGCGCCTAGAACCGCACGGCCACTCCGGCCGGCGACAGGAGATCGGCGCGCCTTCCTGCGTCCGTTGAAGCGGCTGGCAGTGGACGGTTCGGGAGAGCGTTTTGGAGGTGCTGCGCCAGGTCTTCGCCAGACATCGCAGTTTTTTGAAGTTAAATGATTCGTGATATGTTGTTTCATCTACTTGTTAAATTCTACTTGTTTTCTTGGTCAGTCTCTCGTGCTCAGCTTGCTCGTCTGTCTCCCGTCCGCATTGGTTAGGCAGTTAGTGTCTGTCTGTCTGTCTTTCTGTCGGTCTGCCATACGTTAACAGCTGCCTTTGTCATGTTTGTCGAATTCGGTGTTAACAAATTTATTGCTTAAGGTGTAAAGGCCGAATTCCTGAAATATGATTTTACCTTACCTGGTAATCTTGAGAGACGGTATATGTGTAGTGTAGAGCATGTTTGTACATTTTATGTAAGACTGCATTTCATGGGTTTTTACTTAAAAGGTCATTTTAGTGTATATAGTTGCCACCCTTCCACCGTAAGAGTTTTCTTTTAAAAACAAGTTGCACTTTCGGTGGCAAACAATTTTTAATGTATTTTGTACCATTTCCATCCCTCTTACGGGGTGAATAGTTTATGTGTTTGTGTGAGTTGTTAAAATTTTTAGTTTAAAGTAATCTGGTGTGTTGCAGATTTGTACCAGTGTAGTCTTTCAGAGGTTGTTGTGAGCGGTCGTGACTAAGACCGTGTCAAAAGGGAGCGGTAAGGTCCTCAGCCCGAAAGCTGATACTGTCAATACTTGTTCTTTCTGCCTGTGAATAAAATTGTAATTTGATATTTTGAGGGTGCTTTCTGATTACAATTTTTAAATCTGTTTTTTTTTTAAAAAAAAGCTAGGGCTTTTAGGAATAAAATTTCCATTTGTTTAAAAAAATTTAATTTGTTTTCATCAATTACCCACTGGCAACTACTTCCACGCTCACATAGTGTGATTAAATGAGTTTATGTTCTTGATGAATCGTCAGTAAATAAAGTAAATTCTTAAGAAAAGGTTTTGAAAGTAAAATCCACGGTTCAGTCACGTTCTAATAGTCAAAAACTTGGTCATCTTGAAAGTTTGAAGTTACTGACTTGGCGTCGAGAGACAGAGCGTCGCAGGAACTTAATCGCGAAAGCTAAAATCAATGATAAAAATTCTGATACATTTACTGAAGACAATGCAAATTTGTTTTCCCAGAGAATGAGCAGATATTTATGGAACTAAAATGTACCGGAAAGAGTTCCATTTTGGAGACATGACAGCACAGTCGCTCGTTGAAAGCTTACCTGAGGTGAAGTTGCACTGTGGTGGAGTTCATTTCCACAGAGAGAGAAACGTCTGCGTTTACGTCGAGTTTACGGCACCGCGAGTACGTGCTAGAGCTCGCTCTAAAGGCTTTTTCCCTTGTGCACTTAGTGCAGCCCCCGGTATTGCCTGCATCGAGAAACTGCTACCGTCTCTGTTACGGCTATTTACTGTTTCTTTGGTTGAAGAAATTTGGCCGCAAAATCCACCGTACTTCTGGCGCTGTAGTATCTATCTCACGTTTCTTTTTCATTGCACTTGCCGCCATAGTGGGTGGCACATGTGAATAGTAGGGTACTGGGGTCCCTGGACACTTTTGATAACAAATTGATATGCAAAGGAAATAATCTGCTCAATTAATTACCCTTGTCTTACTGTCGTGTGGCGAGGCTGAAGTCTTTGTGCTTGTAACGGTTTTTCTTCTATGCGCAGCAGTGGTTGCGACGTCATCCAGCCTGTCGGGGTGAGCAGCAGGGACGTGTCCCAGCACGTCAGAACCTGCAGCAGCTTCAGCACTCTGGGATCCTGTAGCGCACATGGTCAGCTGGATGGAGCAGGCCCATGAGCTAAAGTATTATTGTCAGCTGAAGTCATCCAGCTAGCCCGTGACTCGCTGAAGTGCATCAGCATGACGCAGGTCGATAATGGACCCCACCACACGCCATGGCAGAATATTCCAGTAATACTGCATTGACAAAGTGAGGATGTAGTGGATGACAACAATACCAGTTAAGCCCTGTTACCACTACTGTTCACTTCAGTGTATAATTACACAGCTAGTGGTTCGAACACTTTACATACCAGTGTAGATGCAACCGCAGACAGAGACTGGCGTGTTGAGACAGAGATCGAGAATGCAACTAGAAGTGCTAAATCGCGGCTAATGGGGGTGGAATGGGATGCATTGTGTCGTGCAAAAGCCTACATCAATCAGCAGCTAACCGCCAAGTGTCATCCGACCTGCCCTCCTGCCGACATTTACTGTGCTGCTCCAACTCTATCCATTACAACAGTGGACAATGACCTTGCACTTCATGTGATATCTGGTGACACATCCACTTATCTACAGAACTCTACTATTATAAACTTGTTCTGTTTACAGATTAAAGAAAGAGTGAACTGATGGCTACCTTGTGTTAAAGCTGTGTATAAAGACATTGCGGAGTGTGTAAGTATGAAAAGTGTGCATGTAGACGACTTCGAACAGTGGGTCAGTATGGTGACAATGAAAACTAATGTACTGCCAATAAGTTTGAGTGAAATACATGCCGTACTCCGTGCTTACAAGAAATCTTTATTTTCTGTGTTCTGTACTGGTGGTAAGATAATGAAAGAACCTGTTGATGTAGTGCATACTGTATAAAAATGTAGGTAACCAAGTCCATCGCACGCCAGTACCTGACATAGTAGGTATAATGGCAGGACATAGTGTCCATTATTTTCTGTAAAAACCAACTGCACGCCAGTACCTCATGTAGTAGGTGTCATGGTGGGGTGGGTGACGCATCAAGACTTTGTTGTAAGCGACTAGAGCTGTGATGGTGTGCAACAAGACCGGAAAAAATGGCGTACTCCTTCCTGACAACATAGTCCAATAATTTTAAGTCCATCCAAGTGAGTCAAGACAAATGTTCTCATGTCACTGCTGCCACATCCAGATGGAATCAGCTTTGAGCATGTACGTGTATTTTCAAAAACACTGTTTCAGCCCAAGTACCAAATATTAGAGGAAATATTACAGGGTGTAGATGGTGTGACACACACGACATTCGGTGAGATCAGCGATATCCCTCCACTGGAAAAAGTAAAGCAAAACACAGCGTCCCTACTTGACAGTGCTACTGTGGAAAACCAAGACCAAATTCGATGATATTTATCTTTTGGTCGTCAGATGGCTCTCGATGTATTTTATCTGAGTCAGACATCTTCCAGAATCCCAAAACAGCTGGTGAGAGATAATGAAACCTATTTATAGCTTTGAAACAGGGCAACCTGAATTTAAAACACATTTATTTGGCTAATGTATTAACCGATATGGCCATTCAATGATTTTCTGAAGGTATGTGCAGATTGCTGGAATCACTCACAGTATCGGTTTCTCGTTATTGATAAAACAAGAAAACTGAATGATGGCAGGTATAGACGGAACTTCCAGGAGGAGTTCCTATATTTATAGCCATGGAAAGCGGTGAGTACATCAGTTTACGCTTCACCATGGATAAATTTTCACGTATCTCGAATTTAAAGTTGGAGGCTTAGGCAAGGTCCTAGAGACGTATTGTCATACACTTCTGAGACTGAACAGTACAATGAATGATCGTGTTAAGGGAATCAAGTAGAAAGTAAAGGACTTGACTGAGGGGAAAATAGCTGTTCTTCAGAAGCGAACATTGCATGAACGTGTAATGCAACTGAAAAGAAAGTAGGCGACTTAACTGAAGGAGAAATTAGGTTTTTCCAAGAAGGGGGAGCAGTATAAGAAGATGAAGATATATAAAACATCACACTGCACCGAAGTCCTGTTAGTATAAAATGAGATGTCGACTAAGCATGAAGTCATCAAGGCATAGAAGGCCGTTCGACAGGAGTTACGGTTTCTGAGGTTAGGGCATTTGAACCGGGAGCAGACACTGCGAGAAACGTTTGAACGAGTTACTGAATCTCTCGATGAACTCTCAGTGAAATTCACGACAATGATGACGCTATTGCCGATTTCATTAACTGTCACTCCGACGCTAGGATCACACTATAACTTTAAATTAAAAAACAATACAGGTTGATGGTAGAGGGATTCAAAGAACACACGGTCAGCTGAGCCTTATTTACCTAAGACCCACAGAAACTGTAATGTATTCGCCTAATGATCTGGAAATGTATCGTGAAATATTGTTTTTGACTGATCTGCATAAGAACGCAAAAGTCCGAAGCAATGTGAAATACAAACCCATTGTTAAACCTATATTGGATGGTGAAAAAAGTAGCAGTGTTGATGGTATTGACATTCAGAATAAAAGAGTGAGCAGTCTACTCCCGCAGTATATGCAGTATATTATACGGTGTATATATAGTATATTATGACGACCCCAATGAGCTAATAGACCAGCTACAACTGCTCATGGCATCAGTTGATGCTGGTAATACAGCTTAATCAAATCAAGTTGTTTCAATAATATCTTCCCTTAGAGGTATCATCCAACAAGTACTGAGACCGTAGTTCGATAACCGTCAAAACCAGCACGCAAAACATACCCTCGAAGATATGATTAAAGGTCTGGACGACCTGTGGCAGGCAGATGTTGTCGACATGAGGGAATATTCACGTGTCAGTAACGGATCCAAATGTTTTTAATGGTCACTGATACTTATTCTACATTTTCTGGGAGATACCTCTGAAAGCAAAAACATGGGAGGATGTCGCGCATGTGTTTGAGCGATTGCTGCAGACGGGCACGAACTGAAGCCCATACAACGTTCAAGCAGATCATGGCGGCGAGTTTTACAATAGATATTTCAAGACTGTGATGGAGTGGTATAGAATACATCATTACACGACATTCACCCAGCTAAAAGTGAGTATCATGGAACGACTGAACAGAACAGTAAAAGCCCAAATGTGGATGAGGTTCAACTTCGTGGGACACACAAATGGGCTGATACCCTCCCGCAAGTAACGGAACAGTATAAAAGTACGAAAAACTGCACAATAAAAATGAGACCAATCGATGTTCTAGATAATAGACTTCTAGATACAGTAAACGATCGTATTAAAATGCAACATCCACGCAAAAAGCAATATAATGAAGGAGATTTAGTATGTATTTCAAAACACAAGACAACATTAGGGAAGTCATATACGCCAAAATGATCAACCGAATTATTAACAATTTCCAAAGTGCAAAGTACGAATCCTAGAACCTACCTTTTAAAGGACTGCAGTGGTACTGATATTACAGGATGCTTTTACACAGAAAAGTTACAGAAAAACTTACAACCAGATGAGTGTCTCGTAGAGGGGGTCATACGGCGTCGAGGAAATAGAGCTTAGGTTAATTGGCTTGGTTTTCCCGCAACGCAAAACAGTGGGATCATGCTGACGATTTGCTTTATAACAGGGCACGCAGACCACAGCCACCTCAGTAGCATAACATGCGTGATAGGAGACGCATTAGTGGATGAGGCAGTATCCTCGACAAACTATCAGTCTAATTACACATTCCTGGGCATAGCGACTGTGTACTTCAAAAACGATTGGAACGGGGTGATAAGGGGACAAATCTTCTCGATGAAGCGCCTATGGAACACGACATGGGACGTGCAGCAAATAAAGATCGTCACACAGCGGGCAGAATCTTAGCTGATAAAGCTAAGGCTATGCGTGCGAGAAGGGGCATTTCTGTAGGTCAAGGGATTGTGGCATTTGCAGTTGAAAAAACTATGCGTCGCTAAGTTATGTTGGACTTGGGTGTGAAGACAACCAAAGGGTGCATGAAAAACTGTATTCTGACAACGTCGTAGCAGCTGAAAGCTCCCTGCAGGAGAAAGGTGCAAGAAAAAGAGGATCGATTAAACCACCCAGGGTTCTACCAATGCCCAAGATTTTGGGTAGTATTATTTCAGCCGGCCGGTGTGGCCGAGCGGTTCTAGGCGCTTCAGTCTGGAACCGCGCAACCGCTGCGGTCGCAGGTTCGAATCCTGCCTCGGGCATGGATGTGTGTGATGTCCTTAGGTTAGTTAGGTTTAAGTAATTCTAAGTTTTAGGGGACTGATGACCTCAGATGTTAAGGGGCTCCGGAACGCCCTATACTTGCAATGTTAAAATAACGCTTATAAACTACATCTTTCCTCACAAAATATTTGAGGTAGGAAGTTGAACTTTTTACAGATTAGTGATTGGAATATGGGCTACAAATTAACACAGGGATTTTACAAAATTTTAGTTCAGTTATTAAAGATGATTTTTTTCAATTGTAATGAAAATTCACAACATTTTTTTGCAATTTTTTATTTATATATTCAAAAATATACAGTTTTTTGGAAAAAGGCTGTGTTACATTATGCAGAAGGTACTGTGTAACATTTACTGAAAGTTTGAAACAAATATGTTTGGAAGATCCTTAGAAAACATGTAATTAGTATGAGAAAATAAAAGTTTTGGGAATCGAGCGACAAAGATTGGATTAACATTTTAGTGCATTCCAGGTCCATAGGATGGATTATCTTCATCCTCTGCAAACTCCTCCTCCAGCTTCCTCTTGTTCCTCCTCCTGTTTACTCTTGCTTGTATTTCTAGACTCTTTACAGCCCTGTCTGCAGCCCGAAGGCGTTCCTTGTCTAAAGCAAGCATCGCTCGTACCATGTTAGAACCTATCTTCATTCCCATATTTCTAAATACCTTGCACCTTACAATGTTGCCATCATTGAAAGTCGCAACAGCATCGTACACACCAAAGTGAAGTGTTTCTATTCCAACAAATACAGTCTTGGCGATTCTCGACCATATAACACTATTTACACTTTCATTGGGGTTTTGAGTTTTTCCGTGAATACACTTTTTCAACAGTTTAGGTGCTGCTAAGTCTCTGAAAATAGGTTTTATCACCTCCATTATTGCATGAGGCAGACTATGCTTATGAGTGTACACTTCACCAGTTAGCAATCCTTTGTTATATTTACACCAACTGTCTTCTTCTTTGGGACACAAGCTATGTTGGGGATTTTCATCGGTTGAAGAAGTATGAAAGAAAGAGCCCAAACAGCCTTCTTCATTTCGTCGACACTTTGTGTATTTTGCCTAATAGCCATTCCATAATAGTTCTGTATTTTGTCAATTACACTGTCAGTTAACCTTCCCTTCCCATCCAACCCTTTACCATCACTGAGTTTTTGCTTTTGTACGAAGCTTTCAGTCGCCGAAGTCTTGTTCCCATTCACTTCTGTACGTGTCCAATACACTCAAATTTCTGCACTACAACATCATCACCATAGGGCTTCAGTCCTTGAACATGTTTGAAACTTTTAGAATCACCGTCACCAAGGTAATTAACATATCGCACTTTATCAAACGCCTCAGAACGCTGGAATATACTGGCAACACCAGCCACTTCCATTCCTCCACTACTGCCACTATAGTTAGCTTTGCAATTATTTTCATGTGTACCTTTATATTTTTGTGGACATCTACAATACTTTGATATTACTGCTACATCTAAAACTTTCCCTGTATACATACTGGTGGCAGATACTACACCATGAAGAGATGTGTGTCCCCGTTTATGCCAGGTACCATCGAACGCTGCAGTCAAATCTCTGTTACCATTATTTTCCATTACTGCCTCTTCCACAGCGTTCTTCATAGATTCTATACAGACATCTTCTACTTTAGACCCTATTAATTTACTATAGGTCATAAACTTGGTTGGGGGATTTTGAAGATTCATGATGCCACAGAAAATTGCACCTGCAGTAGCACCCTTACCAACTGAACGCAAGGAATAAACAAATCTAATGTTGTGTTCGTAGATTTTGCTACCATTTTCTTCAGTTGCAGTTACTGCAACACTGTTCCAAAAGGTGGTCATGTATGAACACTTATCACATTTCAGTTGTATTTCACTAGCAAGTCCTACGTGCTTTATTATGGAGAGTTCCAGACCAACTTCACTACAATGAATACATCTTACACAGTTTGAAAAAATTCCTTTTGAGAACCGACATATCAAATATTTCATTCACATCCGATTCGCCCATAAAACATTCATAATTTTCACTCATTGAACCAAGCTTCTTCTGTGAAGTATTTTCTTTCCCACTTTGACTGCTATGGGCAGGTGTACTTGAGAGGTTAGGTTCACTCACTTGGTTATCGTCTTTATTGTTTACAGTAATAACACATACCTTTGGCTTTCCAACATTTCTCCTTTTCTTAAAAGCCTTCAGAGGATTTCTAATAACTTTACTTTTACTCATTATTATACTTCAACAAAACAGAGACTCAAGAAACAGAATTAATTACGAATATTTTCGAGATAACGACAGAGTAAATAAACATGAAACAATCGACAATCACACCAGCGATATATATTGAACCATCACAGGTTAGCCACAACACATACTTTATCTCACATTACTAAAATGTACCTGATGAACACGGACGTTAATAATAACACCATTTGACAGCAGTTTAACAGCGCCACAGTGGGTCACGCCCATGTAGAACACATTTCAAAAAAAATTTAAAAATAGTTGTAGTCTTCGGAATTGAATAAATTATATATCTATTGAAAGGTAATAGTCTGCAGATTCAGAAAACGCAAAAAAGTAAAAATTGAACTTTTCATGATTTTGAGCCTTTCCGGAGCCCCTTAAGTCCCATAGTGCTCAGAGCCATTCGAACCAGTTTTTGAATTATTTCATTCCTCATTCCTGCCTTAGCCGGTCTCTCAGCGGTGCATTCACTGATTGGGGGTGCTGCGACTAATGCCAGGACATTCAGCTGCAGGAAGCGCGAAGGCGTAACCACATGATGGAGGCAGCAGCCATCGGAAAAGAGCTATATTTGAAACCGTACAAGGAAGAACTAGGTCTCTTCATAAACAAAAAAGACCCCGAAACAGTCCTACCAGGCAGGAAGCTTAGAAATACCAACCTCCTTAAGTTTGTTAAGAAGAAATTCAACAGTCCGAGATTCAGAGGTGTGTTTATGCGGAATACATTACCGAAAACGATGTGGTAATATGGAGAATTTGGAAATTTAAATCAGGAAATAGCAGGAGGACCTGGAACTCTATGGGTAGCATGTGTTAAAAAGAAAATACAAATAAAGTTTTCTATTTCGACTCATTTGGAGACTTGCAGCCCCCAGAAGAATTACAACGATACTTCACAGACGTAAGACATGTGTTCTACAATTTTAGACGCTACCAGGACTTCAATACATTCCCATCTATGCATCATGTTTCTCCTGACGTTTACAAATGATGTATAAGGCGGGTATTAAGCATCCATTCACCAGTCGGTGTTTATATGCAATGTCGTACACATTTACTTCTGTATAACATGCGAATTACTTACCAACAATTGATTTAAGCATTGGAGACGGGAGCATCTCGCTAATTGGACTGGAGGTACACAACATCATCCCAAATATCACATAGGCTAACAATAAACTGCACCTGGAAATTAATAATAAAAACGAAATTGTGGAAATTGAATCTGGTGTACACGATACTGGATTTTAAACGAAGTTTTAAAACAATCTGGAAAAGGGATTGAACTCCGTGTAAACAATAGTACACTTAAATCTGAAATAAGGACGATGAATGCATCGATTGACTTTAAGCAGAAAGGTTTAATAGGCCAACTACTGGGTTTCACAAAGGGACAGGTTTTGAAGACAGATCCCGGTAAATTTTACAAATATGATCAGACAGTAGATACTCTCCTTCACAGGACAATAAGTGTCGAGTGCAACATTGCAACGAACTCATCTCTCAACGGTAGATTGGTTCATCAGTTTACGGATTCTTCTCATCAGTTAGAACAGGTTTAGGACTGTTGGGACTCCTACCAACGCTACATACCTTCCAGTGATAGTTAAGACACAGGACTATCTGGAACTGCGTATTGTGGACAAGAATAATCAACTTGTTGACTTCTGTGGTTAGTAAATCATTCTACGACTACATCTGAGACAGGACGGGCGTAAGGCATAAAACCAGCGCACACAGCGCACAGCACAGCACTCCGCAGCAGAATCACATGGTGATAACACGTGCGAACTACGAGTTTCTTAAATCAGTAGGCTTCAAACCTCGCAATGACGTTGTCACTCAACATATCTCGCCAAGTGGAATATGATGAACGAATCAGGCGCCAGTAATACTTCTCGCATAAAATGTACACTTCACTGACAGTTAACAAGAACGATGAAATCAGTATTTTCATCCAGCACCAAGACGCTTTAATTCCTCCATGCAAGAGTTTCATATATTTGGACGAATCATGTACGAGAAAGGATGGTAGCAATACAGTGTGCTCAGATCTTCAATAAATACTTTGGCATTCCTGTTCCAGCAAATACGATATGGGCCTAATGCTGGAATAGCACCAACCCTTAAAACACATGTCTCATCATCACCCTCGTACTTGAATGGTTTAGAAAATGCAGGATGGTTCATAGACGAGCCTGTGAGAAGAAGAGCAGACGAGTACCCCAGAATTACTGCTTGCATACCTCTAAAAATGCTTATGGGGTACTTCGAGGGGATGCAGCGAATTATAATAAATGCTAAACAGGAAGTTATTTTCGTACGGAGTGCAACGGTCAGCAACTCATACTTCCAACGAGCTCCGGAGAATAATCAGTTCACCATCAATAAAAATGTATTGAAAATGCCACACATCGCTGTGGCAGACGAGGAACGGTTCAAGCTTTTAAATGTCTTGAATAGCGATACATATCTGCCATTAACTTTCCGCTCATGGAAAGTTTTCGAGTATCCGATGTTACCAACAGGGAGCGGACAAACATTGGCTATTAATACCTTTTTGCAGCTGGAAATACCGAAATTCGTCGTACTTGCATTTCAGACCAAGAGAAAGAGGAATTTAGCAAATGATTCCATCGTATTTGACAAATGTAATTTAACTAATGCCGGAGTCTACTTGAATATAGAATTCTATCAGTATGACAGTTTAGTGCTACAGTGGGACGAGAATGTGTACAGTCTAGCACTAGACATGTACGCAAGGTTCCGTGCTTCTTACTATGAAGGTGTTGAAGAGGAAGGATGGCTACTCAGTCCACGGAAATTCAAGGAGCCGGCACCAATCACAGTAACAGACTGTTCTAAGAAGAATGAGATAGTTAAATCAGGATCAATAGATGCACGAATTTGAATCTTCATCAAAATTCGCAGAACACACTGTTGTGCATACTCTAGTGCTATATGAGCGAGTGATTAACTTTTGCCAACATACACGTGTCGTGCAGCATGCTCTATATATGATCAAGTGATGTGGCGTACCAGAGCATATCACAATGACATTTCGCAGTGTGAACATCTTTGCCGATATTCAAGGCTTCTATAATGATTATTCATTAAAGATGCTAAATTAATAGCACATACTGAAGATGTTGGTATAATAGAGACATTCTCAGCAAGAACTGCATCAGCGAACATTTTCGAGTATGTGACAACACAGAGGAATGCAAAGTGGTTAATATTTTTTTTTTCAAGGACACCATTGGAACGATCCTTGTTACTTTATAAGGAAATGAAGACGTCGCTACGAATACTCGATCAACCTGAGGCCATCATCTGCTTCAAAGGCGAGGAGAAGATCACATGGATGCAATGAATATTCAAGTTTACATCTATTCGAGACCTGGAATTCTACGGGTACCCTACTATCCAGAAGCTCAAGAAGAAGACGATGTTTGAAAGTAGTGCTTACGAAGATGTAAAATTACTTTTAAGTTGGATTAATGAAAATAAACAAATATTCCACCTCACATTTTGAGTTTTCCTTTCTTTCTAAGTCCTACTTGGATAGTATGTAACCTTGTCTAGATCCTACGCGTGTGGATTTGTTCAAGCGAAGGAGATGTAATTTCAGACATGTTTGCTATAAGTCTTCGGAAGCGGAACGATCACGCGCCACCTGTTCCCATAAAACCATACATGCAGCACGACAAGCGAAATCACCATGCAATCATTATATACATTTTGTCTTCCTCCCTCTTAAACGTCACCTCCCTCATACTTCAAAGTAGTATCTTGTGCATCTTTCACAGCTTTTATACACGTTCGTAAGGATAGGGAAATAACAACAAATACATACGGTAGCGAATAACAATTCGTTATTCCTGCATAAGATATTCACAGTAGTAAGACAGCTTGACATCTTGTAGTTTTTATAATACACCGAGTAATACTGCTTTCAAAGTCACAGTTCTTGTCACTGTTTGAATTTGTCATTCACAGTAATTGGTTTTACAAATAGTAGTACTGGTTGAACAAATTTTTTACTTTAGATTGCAGTGCTGATTACAACTATTAAAAAGGTACAGTTTCTCTTACACTAATACAATTGCTATTTCTGATGAAATCCCGCTCAAACAAAAGACTTAATTTATATTTTGAGCTGCGTAGCTCTAAACATTTTCCATCTCAACCGGCCGAAGTAATATAATAATATATGAAGCAGATGGCCGTAAAATATTCATCCCAAACAGCTGCACTAAAATGAACTGGGTCAAACTCACGCTAAAAGCCGCGCGGGGTAGCAGTGCGGCTTACGACATCTTGTCACGGTTCGTGCTCCCCCCCCCTCCCCCCTCCTCGTCGGAGGTTCCAGTTCTCCCTCGGGCATGGGTGTATGTGTTGTCCATAGCGAAAGTTAGTTTAAGTTAGATTAAGAAGTGCGTAAGCGCAGGGAAGCCTCAGCAGTTTGTTCCCATAGTCATCAAGACAAATTTCCAATAAATTTCACTTTGAAAACTAGCATGCCTTGGACAGCTAGCAGTAAGTCAAACATAAAATCTAATCTATTTATACATACACTCACAAAATCACACACACACATGAAGTCCAAAACAGACAAATATGGTAATATATATTTATAGTTCTTATAATTTTTTCCCAGTGATTGCTGCTTATGTATTTATGTGTATTCATGCATACATAGTACGTTAGTTATTCAGAAAAAGATAAATAGATTATATTTACACACAGTCATACATATATCCACAGGCATCCATACTAGCACGAATTTACAAGTATACACACAGACATATAAGTGCTCACTCATGCAGGCACACCATATATCACACGCATGCAACATTTACACTATGATAAAGTTATCATTCAGCCAGTGACTCACTCTCTCTGTCATTCACACTGTCGGAGTCCCCCATGCCATCTCGTATTTCAAGTAATTAGTATGAGTATGGGGAAGGTTTTGATCCTGTCATCAAAAATGGCTCTTTTATCGTCATGAGGTGACAATCCGACTTTAAATTACAGCACAGTGTACACCTCTTGACCTTGCGATCAAATAGTAGTTTTCTGTAGTAAATGCGGGGGTGGTGGTGGAGCTCCGTAAACTCCATCGTACAGGCACTGTAAGTAGTACTCGACCGTGAGAATGCGTGATGACACACGTTGCACACCCGTAACCCACCTCTGGGTGACTCCATCCACTGTACGATATGCAAGAATTTTGTATCTTAGACCCACAAAATCCACAATAGGCAGTCCATCCGCCGTATCTTTCATTAAGCCGATAATCTTCTTGTCCTGAAGAACAATACCATAAGGATAACCGTGATTCCAACTTACTTCATATGGATCGCATTTCTTCACCCAATAGATGAAGCTACCTGTATCTACATAAAGTAATGGGTTTTAGCAGACTGATAGTGAAGCAGTACATGTGGAGTTTGGAGATGTCCAGGATGCACTTACCCAAATATATAGGTCTCTTAAACTCTACTGAAACCTTTTTCTCCACAGCAACAAAGTTCTCATTGGAAATAGTGAAATGCTGAAAATTTGATCTAGAGAAGTACTTTCTCACGCCCCAGCGCCCATCCCATTCGGTCCTAATTAAAATATTGAGTTCATTTATTACATTCTTTGTGGTTTTACCGAAAATTGAATTATCCATTAATTTATAAAAATCTTTTTCGAAAATACTAGTCGCGCCCGCCCTCTTTTTGGCATTTAATTCAATTTACTCCTTCAACCAGGGGTAATGATTGAAAGAGATAACCCAGGTGACTCTACCTGCCTCCACCCTGCTCGAGATCACAATAACGAATTATATACCTCTGATTGTGCGCAACAGTGGTCATCAGTGTAGCGATAGTGCTTCCTCGCGGAACTTGTTGCTCTGGAGATAGTAGCAAGTCGCTGTCATTTCATGCATACTAAAAGGGTACATAACATCTGTCTCCACCACATACCCTACATCAGAATCAGTCGCCAGACCCAATATTTTTCTACCTAATCCCACTCAAATTCAAATGGCTCTGAGCACTATGGGACTTAACATCTGTGGTCATCAGTCCCCTAGAACTTAGAACTACTTAAACCTAACTAACCTAAGGACAACACACAACACCCAGTCATCACGAGGCAGAGAAAATCCCTGACCCCACCGGGAATCGAACCTGATCCCACTAATCCGTTTTCGGAGACCCATTGAAACCCGCCTCCTGGGAGTGGCTGCATCATGGGGAGCCCACGTTAGCTATTTTCACCCAAATATAGAATATAACTTGAATCGAGGGATGCATTGAACTCCATATATGGATCTTTTACCTTGGCAAGGTGATCCACAGATCTATCACTCAAAGAAACAATGCATATCAGCATCAGTCAAAAGTTCGATGCTGCACCTAGTTTTCTTGAACATTGCATCCCAAGACAACCCAGGTGATTTGTAATAAATGGCGGAGTCCAGACCACATGTGGCCAGAACTTTTCAAAAATATCCGCAAGCAAGCGCTCATCGGTGTCCATGTGCAGTCTTGTGTTTCCACCGAAACTGGGAATGTAGAATTAACGTCAGACTTTCATGACATGCTCATAATCTGCACTAGTTTTGGCATTACCTGTGAGGGTGCTGGTACATGCAGATATGTCAGGTAGCCTGGTTTCGTCAGGTTTTGCCTTACTATCCAGATATTCATAAGGGAAAACTCCTTTTCCTAGTCACAAGCTGAAACTTTTCCTCAATGTGGAATGCAAATTGGGTGATATGGTTATCTTCCCGAGGTACAGTTTCAACCAGTTTCTGGAAGTGGCGCCTGCATAAAACGCAGTGTGTGAAGGAAGCAGAGCATAGTTTTCGGAGTCATTCATTTGGAGAATGAAATATATTTCCCAACACTCTGAGGAAGGACACTGACCTGACTTTTCTACCAATCGAAATTAACTAACTGCTCAACGAGAAAGTGAGCATCATACCCACTTAAACTATGGAAGAATACTGGTATGTGCCTTGTTAATTCATACTTCAAATTGCCTGCATTATGGGCTGCACCACGGAACTTCCGTGTAAGATGACAATGATCTCAATTGGGAGTTTCACCTTTTCTTTCTAATGACAGCCCACAAATACGAAAGTTAACTACATCATTGTGTATTTATTTATCCTCCTCCGATTCGGTCATGGAGTGTTGGTGCTGTAAAGCTTGTCAACATCCCATGAGAGTTTTTCAAGCCCAATGAATGACCAAACCGCAGGATTATCCACGTGTAAGATTCATAACAGCTAAGACTTGAACCATATGAGCATGCAATTTGGTATGCTGTAGCATACAGTACGTGTTTCTGGGTGAAGGAAGCATGTGAAACTGAGAGGTTCCCTTCACAGTGGCTGATAGAACCAAGGACGCATTTGAAGTCTGCATATACAACAAACGGACAATGTTCCTGGTAGTAAGCATATTGAATTTAACAAAATTTATTTCTTCTGAATTCATAACAACATGTACCGGATTCTTAGATTCACACTTTGTCACATGTCTCTTTAAATACTTTTCTTCTATAATGTTGTTTAGACACCTGAGACAAATGTACTGTTTACACTTGTGTTTATTGAGTTGGGAGTTAAGAAGGTGGGACCTGTCTTTGATCCAAACATACTGCTGACTATATTTCGAAAAATAGAGTGGTCCAACTACAGTATGCATGTCCTGTTCATCTGGCTTGCTTTTCTGTTTCTTCAGGCCATAAAAATGAACGAATATTTGTGCTTCACATTTTGGTATGTCTTTAATCTTCATGGGGAACTTCACACCGTCAAAGTTATAACCCTCAGGGATCATAATTTTGGGCACGTGATATTGATCTGTACATTCTAGATGGACACTGTAACGTTTCTCGCATGCGAGATCTGACCATGCAAAACAGGAGTTATCCTTTTCATTTTGGACATTAACAGATACCTTAAGGAGTTTGATACAACTGGATCCTCCATTTAACTGATCAGAAAACATACACATGGATGTCGAGGTTTGGTCTTTGGCTGAGTGCCTTAGTTGAGCCTCTTACTTCCATCTCGAAAAACCGAGCCAATATCCTACCCAAAATGGATTGACGATACTACTCGGCGACTGATGTTTAAAATGGCTCTGAGCACTATGGGACTTAACTTCTGAGGTCATCAGTCCCCTAGAACTTAGAACTACTTAAACCTAACTAACCTAAGGACATCACACACATCCATGCCCGAGGCAGGATTCGAACCTGCGACCGTAGCTGTCGCGCAGTTCCAGAACTGAAGCGCCTAGAACCGCTCGGCCACTCCGGCCTGCGCGATTGATGTACTCCAAAATATTACGCCATTATCACCCCACAAGCAGTGCAGACTTTTCTCCTCAGAAGCACTCTGCTGCTTGGGGTGTGTGTGTGTGTGTGGGGGGGGGGGGGGGGGGGGGTGAGTCAACTCACTGCAAAGAACTGCGTTACATTTAATGGAATTATGTCTCGGATCAGCTAGGGATTTAAGGAATTCAGTCTCCAGCAATGGGAGGCATGCTTCTAGGAAACTGGCTGTACGCTATACCCCCGGCTGGATTCCCAATCTAGGGGACGAGATACGCCCCTCAAATGCCCTAGCAACCACCGAGTATTCTGGAGGGGTCATGACGGCGGTAATATGATGTCCTTCGCAATCAAGATGAGATAGAGCACTACTGCTAGCCACAGGTTCATTATCACTAACAATACAACTAGGGGACGACTGTGTCCACCTGGTGGATGATGGCGTTCTGCGGGATCACCCAGGTTGTGGAGAAAGCGCTTGTTGATGTTGCTGCATGTTGAAAGCTTCATCATCACCGGCTTGGGGGTGGGAGATCGTTGCTCTGATTGAACCAGCCACGGACGCCAGACGGTATGCGAAGGTGCGGGAGACAGCATTGCAGCAGCCACATCTGCTTCTGCCACCATACACGTGGCAACGAGCGGCGCTTTGCATGGCGGTGCACGTCGCTTGGGTGAATGTTTGATGCCTGCCTTAGGTGCACTTGCAACAGCAGGCTGTTGTGGTGGTGGGGATGGCGGCACCCCTGTAACATAAGAATAATGGTACAAAACGGAGTACAATGCTTAAGATTTTTTAATACATACTGTAAACAGATAACAATTACGTTCATCAGCATTCCACAATAATAATTATATGCCGTAATGATGACGGTTGCATTATAATCACCTTTTACACTCTTGGTCTCAGGACTAAGCAGTTCAGCATATCTTCCTGCTGGTTATCCCACACAGCCAAATATCTCGTCCTTCTCCTCTTCTAGAACAGAAAGATAACACTACCTTTCGGCAGCCACCATCTGATACACCCACTCCGGTATTTTACCCTAGTCGGAGTTATTGTTGTTGTGGTGCCACCGATCTGTCTCACAGAAGTCATCTAGAACAAGAGATTGAATATAAGAAACAACAACAAAAACTTCACTGAATTTGCCTACAGCGAGATACCGATTGTATATAATTATGAAAAAGTAAATAAATAAAATTTCATACCAGATTGAAGTGGTAACTCATGGTCATCATTCTCGAAGCATACCCTTGCTAGATTCCCATCCTCTTGCTGGTCCATAGTAACAGGTCCATAGCAACATCTACAACAACGAGGAATATATGCCTCATTCAACTCTACACAATAAAAAAAAAAATGTCTAACAGCAATATATTACAAATGTACTTACGTTCTTGCTGCATTTTCGCCTTCAGCAGCCGTTCAATGTCAGTCAGCTGCTGCGCTAATGCTGCAACAGCGAGATCAAAAATTTATAAACACTTGTTACGGCATGAATACACCAAGAGCTGTTTTCTGAACACGTTAACTATCACACATAATTTTGAGATGTACCGTACTTACATGATGGTAGCGCAACCTCGTCAGTTGTTGGTTACTTTCAGCTTCCAGCTGACATTTTAATTCAGCCAAAATTTCGGGAACGAATGCAGCAATAGCAAGGAAAAGAATTTGTAAATACTTGTTACGAAACTATCAGAATCTAGAAAACTTTGAATTCTTTGCTACGACATTTTATAACTGTCTCAATTTGAACTTATAACTGTTTTATAAACACTTACATGTCAATTGTCACATGTTTGGCCGTTTCCCTTCATTAGTGGCTGGCCATTGCATATTGTGAGAACAACACGGAGACAATTAGGCACTGTCAAAGACTGATGATGATTGTGGTGGGGGCTGGGCTTTATATACCTTCAGAGTCCACCATGTGTTTTGCAGAGGACCAATAGGAACTCAAAATGTCATAGCAGCAAGTTATATCTTGCCTCCTTTTCCTTCAAGTAGACTTGGTGTAGGTGTTTGAAGAACAGAACGCAAGTGTGAGGATGAAAAAAAAAAGACAAACATCCTTGGTTTGCTGGTAACTGGCTGGAAAATTGGGCACAGCTGCTAGCTTTCGAAGAACTCTCTTTGTTCATTCTGAGGCAAACAGATAGCTTGACACTTATGACGTCAGCTGCATCTCTCGCAATAGATGTTGTTGTAGGCTATGGTTCGTGGGCGATGCCCACTATTGCGCTCCTTTGGTACGGCGTTTACATTACAATTGAAAGTATCATGTCCAAAATTATCTTAAGAAGTGAAAGTATCTAAACAAAATTGTTTCCATTTTCATTAGTGAAAGTATCAAAGATAAAATTGTTCAAAAATAATTATTCAACAAACCTGCATCTGACTGCATCTGCGAACTTGTTTCGTGCACTCCTCCATTTTGCCAGCAATGAAACATGTAATTGACTCAGCAATCATGTTTAAGAGAATAATGCCGTTTGTGCAATGGCATTAAGATCTTACTGAAAAATTAACTTTCGGCCCCAGTGTTTACTTAATGAAATTATATCTTGACCTGAATAATGCCAGTTGTGCAATGGCATAAAATTAGTTTTTTTTAATAACTTTGCTCTGATAACTTTAGTTATACCAAAATCGATTTCAAACCATAAACTGCACATATATATTGCACAGAGGCCTCATTTTCTTTACGTTCTTTCATGTGGTGGGTCTCTTTACTTTACTACTCATTTTCATATTAATACAAGCAAAGGATGTGGATTATGATTCAGGCTGTTAGATCTAAACACAATGTTGATCTCAATATTTAAGTCATATACAAAAACTACCATTCCAAACACTTTTGTAGCACGAATCACTCTTACAAAAAATTTTACAGAACCCTTACTGCGTCAAAGCTTGGACATACAAATCTTAACTCTGAACATATCTAACAAAAACCATTTTGAAATCATTTTATAGCTTCTCCCATTAACGTGCTGAAGTTTGCTCAATGTACAACCTGAAAACTGCGTAGCGCGAATCCTACCTTAAAGCTGTCACCACACGTCTGCTTCCTCCGGGCACCTAGCTGCGACTACCGAGTCCTTTACTGCGCGCCCCCAGCTCTCTTAACCCTCAAAGATCCTCCTACTCAAAGATATTATACTCATTGCACCCTGCGGTTGGCAACTATCGACTTTATTTTCTGGATCTACCCTGAGCAGACCTTAGCACATACCTTTCACAATCATCTGCCAGTTACAGTTTGACAGCTGGCTGGCTGCCGCCCACCTCCCTCCCCCCTGTGGCATGGAAACGGACGGCGGAGGGGCTGCTAGTGTGGGCGGTAGAGGTGGACCGCCAGACACCACGGCGAGCGGCGAGCACGGTGCGGGGTTTGTCATCTCAGGCCGCTGGAGAGTTACGGGTATGTAGCCCACAGCAAGCGCCGGAGCAGGGCAGGAGGATGTAGGCAGGCCCGGTAAATTCACGCAAGGCAAGGCAGCTGCGTTAGCCGTCATGAATGCGGCCCAGTAGGGGCAGACAGAGCCCCCGAGGTTAGGTGAGGCGGCTGCAGCCTGATGGGGAGCGAGCAGCGTGGTGCAGGAGGCGGGGAAGGGATAGAGCCAGGCACACCTTTAGCGCAGTTACGCCCGGCAGCATACAACGGAGCGTCTAAATCACTTTGAGGTTGCAGTATACGTCATCGGAAGTCAAACAAGTGTATCCCTGCCCTACGAAATGTAAATTACGTCCTTTGCAGAGCATAATTCACCGGTTAGCCGTCCTCTGATTTTTTTTCGATTTTTGCCATCTACTCCTATTTTATAAACAATTTCCGTCAACAGTTTACGTTAATGTTACGTTCTGTGAACTGACAATTGAATTGTACAGCGAAATTTCGAAGTTTCCACCAAAATCCGAAATTCCAACCAATAGGATAGGTGTGGGAAGGGGAGGGTGAGGTTGGGGAGGGGGACGGGGCCGCAACCCGTTTGCCAGAGAACACATGACGTCATCGGAGAGGTGGGGGCAGGTAGTGGGGGATGGGCGTTGGTAGGGGTAATTAATTTATCAATTTAATTAATTTCCATATCAGTTTGATATCAAAAGTGTCCTGGGGAGCCTGCGCCCTACTCATCATATTTGGCAATTACGTTATTCAAATCTCGATCCGACCATCGTAACTACAGTTTCTGTTGCAGCAGCATGCCGCAGCGGTTCAGGCAATAACCTAATCGGTTGCACATTTTCGTCCAGTTGTGACATTTCTTCATCTACAAACAATACGCGATATCGACCGGGTGTTTTAGCTCTGTCTTTTCTAGTAGTCATTTTACTATTCCTCTTTGTGTATTAACAGTGGGAATCATCGTTTAAAACAAGGGGCTCGTCTTGATAAAGACACAGCCTTAGTTTACCTGGCCATCCATACAGGATTAGCCTTAAGCCGTCGGCACACGGACCGTGCATCCGAACGTTGAGCGTTGAGCGTGCCCAGTTTCTGACGTCATAGCGTGGAATAGCACGCTCGGGAGTCTTTCCGAACGTGCAGAGCAATATCTAGCATGTCAGATATTCTGAGCGTGCGTCTGAGCGTTGACCAATGAGATGGCACAACGCCACCTACGTCACACGCACGCCGTCTCCCTTCAGCACAGAGTTGTGAGGCGCCATATTGGCATTCATTTCGAGTCTATACATGTATAGGCCGTTTCTGAGCACCAGCGAAGTGAGAATCACTGGGAACCCCTTTGTTAACTGTGTGATTCGTTCCAATAAAATAATGAGAAACACCATAGTCGTGGCAAAAGAATTATTGTAACGAGCGTATTATGAGAGTAGGCTATTTGAAGGCAGCGATACACTGAAGATCCATCCAAAACGCATTGTTCTTCGTACAATTTGTTATAATTAAATTTCAATTAGTAACATAATTATCTACTATTAACGTTTCTGGAAAGGCGTAATCCAATATGATGAAGAAAAGGGGTTGTGTTGTATGTTTAGCGTAATGAATAGCGTCTATATCCAGTAATGAACTTTTGTTGGGGCGGTGGTTCGCGTCTGAACAGTTCCAAATTTTGTTTCCCAACATTCGCGTTTTTATTAGGTTCTGATACTTCATTATTAGTTTAATATAAGAATATGCTACAATATTTGATGTTATGTAAATATAAGTTCACCTTTTTATGAGGGGTGACTTTGTTGGATTGGCTTAATCTACAGGACAGCTTGCGCTACTTGTATAAAGATATTTTGCTCCTTTTTCTTTTACGCTTCGTAATTCACACGTTGCAGAGATTCTGCTGCTGGGTAGGAACAGTGATCAAGTAAGACTGACCTTGGGGTTTTACTAAAATGTGGAAATGATGAAATAATGTTTATCTTATTCGGAGAAGTATTCTAAATTTGTACCGCACTGTTTGTAATGGAACTTTTATGAGCCTGTGTCCTTATTGATTGGACATGGCACTTTCCTTTTCGTGGACGATAGAGGAAATGTGCGTTTGAAAAGAGCTAACGTGTGAATTTTACGCGCGCCCGTTGAGTAAACAGTGTGATTTACGAACTAGAAACATCCCTCAAACTGCCGCTGGAGTGCGTTGCGATCGCGTATACCACGTTGGGACCCACCTACCGTATGCACAAGTCGCATCGTTCCTGAGCGTTCAGCAGCACGTTGAACTTGGCACGCTCAACGTTAACGTTCGACAGCACGGTCCGTGTGCCGACGGCTTTAGCTCGGATTAGCTAGATCATACAAGGCGAATGCTGAGACAGCTTCTGTTCGAAAAGTTCGTGACTGATTCCGTTTGCTGTCCTCAAATATTTGAGTTACTCATCTGCTTAATTGCTGACCAGGTAGTACAATTCAATCACCCATCTTTCCTGATTATACTCTCCTTCATCTTTTGTCTTACTAAAATTACAGCTTAGTTTCGTTTTCACATAATAATTAGTTTAGTCGTGTAGGTTACACTTGAATCTGTAATCCTACAATGTATCCTAGAAGACATTCACGTTGATGTAATGCCCGCGTTTGTGTAGACCCATAAGTTCTGATAAAGCAAGAGTGAAAGAAAGCTAAATTTTGATTTGCTTGTTGATATTGATTAACAAGTAGTAAGAGACGTCAAGAGGCAAATTTCGTTTTCCTGTGACCACCTTTCTCTAGGTAGCATCTTCGCAATAAGAAACCAAAGTCAGTGATACGAATCTTTCGCGTGCATTGATATGTGTTTTAATTGTGCCGTGACTCTCTGTGTCTTTTACGAGACGTTACAAGGTTAAAAGAGAACGGTAGATGCTAATTTCATGTGAACATGAAGTGTACTTACATAAAAAATAACTGCGTTTTCCAAATGAACAAATAGTCTAGCTGTAGGGCTCAATTGACTTTTGGCAGTTACAAAGGAACGATAGTTATGAAACCAGTTTTTACCAATGTCTTTGTCAAAAGTTGTTGTTTTTGCGGTCTTCCGTCCAGAGACTGGTTTGATGCAGCTCTCCATGTTACTCTATCCTGTGCAAGCTTCTTCATCTCCCAGTACCTACTGCAACCTACATCCTTCTGAATCTGTTTAGTGTACTCATCCCTTGGTCTCCCTCTCCGATTTTTACCCTCCACGCTGCCCTCCAATACTAAATTGGTGATCCCTTGATGCCTCAGAATATGCCCTACCAACCGATCCCTTCTTCTAGTCAAGTTATGCCACAAATTTCTCTTAATTCTATTCAATACCTCCTCATTAGTTATGTGATGTACCCATCTAATCTTCAACATTCTTCTGTTTCACCAGATTTCGAAAGCTTCTATTCTCTTCTTGTCTAAACTATTATCGTCCACGTTTCACTTCCATACATGGCTACACTCCATACAAATACTTTCAGAAACGACTTCCTGACATTGAAATCTAAACTCGATGTTAACAAACTTCTCTTCTTCAGAAACGCTTTCCTTGCCATTGGCAGTCTACATTTTATACCCTCTCTACTTCGACCATCATCAGCAGGGTAAAAATAATTCAATAATCACTCACAGATGGCAGGTAGCAGCACTTGCAGCTGTGAGTGTGTAAAATGTTTTCTTTTGGGTGGGGAAGAGTGGTGGCGGAGGGAGGCTGACAACATGCAGTCGTTGTCGTAATGAAGCGACTTATCCGACGTCCAAAAGGGCATGATAATTGGCTTTCGGGCCAAGCATCGAAGCATTTCCGAAACCGCAAAGCATGTAAGCTTTTCACGTGTCACTATGTGTAAAATATACAGTGCAAGGCAAAATGGCGCTATCCAAAACCAGCGCCGAAGCAATTTCAGCGCACCACGGGCCATAAATGACAGGGGTGAAGTCGGCTGCGGAGATGTGTACGGGTGAATATATATGCGTCTGTTGAGCAACTGACCGCCCGTAAAAACCAAGGGGCTGCCAACAGTATCTCCTCAAAGATCAATCAGCGAAAGTGGCTACGTATGGGTCACTGCAGCGGGCGTCTGGTTCACGTATCCATTCTGAAGTGCTGTTCGTCAGCGACGAATGGTGGAATCAGCACGCCAGTACCACAGCTAGACGTCCACTGAGTTGCTACAGGTGGCTTTTTCAGATGAATCACTTTTTATGCTCGATCGGACAGATAGCCGATGGAGTATACAGCCCTGCAACAATCATCGGAGAGGGTCCAACCCGGAGGAGGGAGCGTTATGATCTGGGAAATGTTTTTGTGGCATTCGCGGGGTGATCTCGTCTTTCTGGCTCAGTGGATCAACGCAAGAATGCATCTGTCCTTGGGAACCATGTCCATCCCTACATACAACTTGTTTTTTTCTCGGCATGATGGCATCCACCAGAAGGGTAATGCGACGTGTCACGCAGCTCGCAGTATTCATGCCTGATTCGAAGAGCAGCACCATGAGTTTGCTGTAGTCCTGTCATGAAACTCCACGGATTAAAACCCAATCGAGAATCGGCGGGGCCATCTTGATCGGGCTGTTCACGCCATGGGTACTCAACCGAGAATCCCAGCACGGCTGGAAACGGCAGCGTGGTCCCACATCATTGTCGGTATATTACAGAACCGCATGGACTCTCTTCCTTCTCGTCCGCGCTGCAGAACGTATTTATTCGGACTTTTCGTAGGTGGTCACATTAATGCGACTGCCGTGCGTATGTTTCCTGGTACTAGTTGTCGAGCACCTATAGAGAAAGTAGGTCGCCACATCTGTCTAA
Source organism: Schistocerca nitens (assembly GCF_023898315.1). Classification (NCBI taxonomy): domain Eukaryota; kingdom Metazoa; phylum Arthropoda; class Insecta; order Orthoptera; family Acrididae; genus Schistocerca; species Schistocerca nitens. The sequence goes on along the minus strand of NC_064617.1, from coordinate 705,218,571 downwards.
CTGAGCGAAGTGGCTCAATGCTTAAGGCAATAAACTAGCGGCTTAGATCATTGACATGGAAGTTTCTCTTGAAGAGCATGGTCAGGGACAGCTTCCTACCCCATCTTTGTGTAATCTAAGCTTGTGCTCCTTTTTCTGTTTACCTCGCTTAGAAGAAATACTAAAACAGATTTTTTTGTACTTATCCATGCCTTATCCACCCCCCCCCCCCCTCTTCATCGCTAAATAAAACCGTTCGGTCCAACTAGTCTTCATTCATTTGTTTTTAGCAGCTACAACTTACTATACTCATATATGATCTTGACTGCTCGTTATTACTGTATTTATAATCATATTGCGAACGAAACTTTTGAAGTTGGTAAACTTGCTGGACGTCACTGCTCATGCAACTGATGTACAAGGTTTCTCAGGGGGAGTGCTGAATATTCAAGAATATGACAGCAACGATCTTTCGAAGCAAATTCTGCAGTAAGCGTGGGTTGTCTAGTACACAGCTCAAGAGCTTTGAGCACCTCTACATCTTCGCCACTGTGAAGCACAACTCCTTTACTGAATAAGTGCTCATAGCTCTTAAGGTATGCACTTTAGAGCCCATATTTTCGAGACATTTTTGCTTCAAATGATCGTTTATGTCGTTTACTGACCCCCTGGGATCCCTTGTATAACACATCACGTTTCAGAGCCAGTATCTTAACCTCAAGTACATGTAACACTATAATGAACTGTAAGTCGTAATGAAAAATTAATGAACTTGATCCTTGACTTTGACGCTGATAGGACAGGTACTGCCTTTAAACTCTCTTTTGATGTTTTGCCTAGATGCATAGCTTTTAAGATTTTAACGTGTCTAATATAAAAATCTGAGAAAAAATTTGTCTATAGATGGATATGTTTCCTTCGTGGCTGCTGTAAGGAGAGAACGGGCTAGGTACAGGATGAGTTGGCGGTCGGAGGTTTCCGTTTCTCCGGTTCTCAGAGAACACCAGGCAAAATCGGAGAAAACTGCTATAGCTCGCGATGAAATCTCCGTCTCTCATGGTAGATAAAGTACTCACAGTCGCCATAAGATTTTCTGGAAACACTTTCAGAATGAGAAGGTTGAACATCAGTGGAAGTATGATATCTTCTTACTAACAAACTGGTCGCTTAGGGAACGTCTTTAACACAGATGATGACGGCGAAATATTTCGCGTCGTTCGGACTGTTATAGTAACAGATTCGCCCAGTATTGTTAATTTGCGAAGAAATCACTAAGCACTGGATTGCTCAGCACACTAATCGTTTTATGAAGGTCAGAGTATCCAACATCGAATAGAAGTTCGTAGACGATATTTACCTTTTTTCACAAAACAATTTTTTTTAATTCTTGATAACTGCAATTTCAAGTTGTATCTCCTCTGCACTTCAAATTACGTCTATAAGCAAATTACGTATCTGACCCAAAAAAAACGATGTCCAATAGCCATTGCTTCTCTCCAAAATTACAAAAGGCATAGATGCTCTTTTTCACACCACTGCGTTATTAAGATTTACGTCCCTTTTTCAAACACAATAATAAAAAGGTTATGAGTTTGTGTTGCACATCCACATTCAATAAATGAAGCATCCTTTTCACTTCACATAACAGATACGACGCAAATAACATAAGCACATTACTATACGCCACAGAACCGTCAGTTGATATTATCTAGGGACATTACGGCACACTACCAGTCAAAACTTTTCGATCATCTATCAGAACAATGGGTTTGTAGTTGGAAAAGGGTTTTCGGTTTCAATATTTTATCATATCCCCATTCCCATATGCCATTACCTAAGATGATTCCACTCCTTTTGCTGTTTGTGTACCATTCAGTTCGCCTTATTTTACAACACACAGTGCGCGTCAAGCAGTGCAAGCATCCCGGCCTGAAAAAAAAAATGGTCACGTTACGTATCGCACAATTCTTCATCGTTCTCCACGAAGTCGACAATAAACATTCGACGCTAGGTCCCATTACTTCAGACTTAGATTTGTCCTTGAATAGCACCTTGTACCGTTGCTGCTGGCTTCAGATTTTATGTTGCTGTGCCCATTCCAATAGTTTCACCTAGTGTTGTTTGAGTAACAAAGGCTTTTTGGCCGCTATTCACTCTTTAAATCTTGTTCACGGAGTCGGCATTGCTTTGTTGAGACAGAGATTGGTGCTGCTCTCATACTATTTACTTTCTCACGAATTTCAGGTTGGAGCACGAGTCCTACGACATTTACTGTGCGCACATATGAACTGATCTTCCCTGTATGATGTTAATCATGGTCTGCTATATCGCGACGCACTAGTTTTCTTGAACCACTGCACCCCATACACCTCGTAGAAAGTAGGATGAGGTACGCCAACTTTTTTCGCTATTGTCGTAGTAGAGTAGTCTTCCTGATGCAGAGTTAAGGCTACAGCAGATTTTTCAATTTCAGTCTGCTGCTTCCGGCCCATTTGAAGGTAATGCGATACGGATACTGGATATTGTCGTGTATTCGATGGAGGTATTACAGAGCGAGGTGGCGCAGTTGTTAGCACACTAGACTTGCATTCAGGAGGACGACTGTTCAAACACGCATCCTGCCATCCTGTTTCAGGTTTTCCGTGATTTCGCTAAATCGCTTCTGGCAAATGGAGGGATGGTTTCTTTGAAAGGGAACCTAATCCGATGGGATCGATGTCCTCACTGTTTAGTCCTCCCTCCCAAATCAACCTGTCAGCCAAGGAGGTATTTTGCGTAAACTTTGTTACTCCGTTTCCTATTCTTTCCTCCAAAATTACAGTTAATATTATCTCCACAAATTGCCATAATTTTCTTATTTAAATCATTTCACGTTAATACCTCCTTGGCTGACAGGTTGATTTGGGAGGGAGGACTAAACAGTGAGGACATCGATCCCATCGAATTAGGTTCCCTTTCAAAGAAACCATCCCTCCATTTGCCAGAAGCGATTTAGCGAAATCACGGAAAACCTGAAACAGGATGGCAGGATGCGTGTTTGAACAGTCGTCCTCCTGAATGCAAGTCTAGTGTGCTAACAACTGCGCCACCTCGCTCTGTAATACCTCCATCGAATACACGACAATATCCTGTGTTTCACCAGGCCGTTCTCGAAACTCTAATATCTTGTCTTTCATACATTCACAGGGTAAAAATTATCGACTCAAAATAGGGAATAATTTTACTGAACCTTGATGTGAAGCATCCGTTAATAAAGATAGGCCTATGTATTCGGCTTCACAAAGATGGACTTTCCATTCATCCATCACGATAGGTTGTAAGCCTTCGTTTGCTTTGATCATAAATATATGTCGGAGTCATGCTAAATGTTATTATCTTTACATAAAGAAAAGTCTTGTCAACAACCTTCAAATCATTAGCTACACCCTTAATTTACATATATGAAATCAGTGAATTTACCCGTGGTACTTTTGTTGCCTATGTCTGCGGGCACTGTCAGAACTGAAATTAATAATCATATTAACTAATTTAATAGGATTGAACTATTAATTGCTAGTTTACCGATGTATCACCATAATAAAATAAAAACAGTGAACAGTTGAGGGAGTATGAATGAGAACAGTGGCGTACTTTTTTTTTTTTTCATCAGTCTACTGACTGGTTTGATGCGGCCCGCCACGAATTCCTTTCCTGTGCTAACCTCTTCATCTCAGAGTAGCACTTGCAACCTAAGTCCACAATTATTTGCTTGACGTATTCCAATCTCTGTCTTCCTCTACAGTTTTTGCCCTCTACAGCTCCCTCTAGTACCATGGAAGTCATTCCCTCATGTCTTAGCAGATGTCCTATCATCCTGTCCCTTCTCCTTATCAGTGTTTTCCACATTTTCCTTTCCTCCCCGATTCTGCATAGAACCTCCTCATTCCTTACCTTATCAGTCCACCTAATTTTCAACATTCGTCTATAGCACTACATCTCAAATGCTTCGATACTCTTCTGTTCCGGTTTTCCCACAGTCCATGTTTCACTACCATACAGTGCTGTACTCCAGACGCACATCCTCAGAAATTTCTTCCTCAAATTAAGGCCGGTATTTAATATTAGTAGACTTCTCTTGGCCAGAAATGCCTTTTTTGCCATAGCGAGTCTGCTTTTGATGTCCTCCTTGCTCCGTCCGTCATTGGTTATTTTACTGCCTAGGTAGCAGAATTCCTTAACTTCATTGACTTCGTGACCATCAGTCCTGATGTTAAGTTTCTCGCTGTTCTCATTTCTACTACTTCTCATTACCTTCGTATTTCTCCGATTTACTCTCAAACCATACTGTGTACTTATTAGACTGTTCATTCCGTTCAGCAGATCATTTAATTCTTCTTCACTTTCCTTCAGGATAGCAATGTCATCAGCGAATCGTATCATTGATATCCTTTCACCTTGTATTTTAATTCCTTTCCTGAACCTTTCATTTATTTCCATCATTGCTTCCTCGATGTACAGATTGAAGAGTAGGGGCGAAAGGCTACAGCCTTGTCTTACACCCTTCTTAATACGAGCACTTCGTTCTTGATCGTCCACTCTTATTATTCCGTCTTGGTTGTTGTACATATTGTATATGACCCGTCTCTCCCTATAGCTTACCCCTACTCTTTTCAGAATCTCGAACAGCTTGCACCATTTTATATTGTCGAACGCTTTTTCCAGGTCGACAAACCCTATGAAAGTGTCTTGATTTTTCTTTAGCCATGCTTGCATTATTAGCCGTAACGTCAGAATTGCCTCTCTCGTCCCTTTACTTTTCTTAAAGCTAAACTGATCGTCACCTAGCGCATTCTCAATTTTCTTTTCCATTCGTCTGTATATTATTCTTGTAAGCAGCTTCGATGTATGAGCTGTTAAGCTGATTGTGCGATAATTCTCGCCGTCTTCGGCATTGTGTGGATGATGCTTTTCCGAAAGTCAGATGGTACACACCAACCTGAATAGTCGTTTTGTTGTCACTTCCCCCAATGATTTTAGAAATTCTGATGGAATGTTATCTATCCCTTCTGCCTTACTTGTACTTAAGTTTACAAAAATAATGACAAGTTTTTATTCATTCTTTTATAACTACAATGAGCTGATAAATGTTACAAAGGAATGACAAGCAGAAATCAGAAAGGGAATGTACTTAATGGCAAAGAATTCATTGGGGTGGAAGCTACACAAATTATCCCCTGAATTAATCCCTTTACAACGCAATCTGACTTTGTTTACATGAAGCCACTATGAAACCCATTTCTATCCAAATAGAATCAGCTACGACCAAGTGCGCCACAGACTGTGGTTCACCGGAGAACAGGGAGCTGTGAATATCATTTGACAACCCTACAGCAAACTTTACCCTTCACCTTGATTCAGGCGGGAGGAAAAAACGGCACGATGTGGGCGAGGAATGGTGTGCTGTGGGGAGGAACGGCGCACTGCGGCAGCTGCAATGTTCTGTTGCGTCCAGGAAAGTTTCAATCTATGCGGACTGGCCTTCTGGTTAATAGAATGCGTGAAACTACCCTATCAGAGTCCTGAAATCCCGGCAGATTTCAATGTGAGGTGCACCCGTTTGCTGGTCTGGTCAAACTAATTTCACTCACAGGTGCATGCTGGAAGTGCCGAACATCAGATGCTCGAGATGATATGCAGTTCCACAGTCGGTAAAGATGGAAACTGCCACTGGCTCTTTGTCCACTGCCTGTTACGGACCACAAGTCTCTCCCACTAGGGAAAGTCTCGATGTTCTCCACCAGGGAGGACCAGAAGATGAAGGAAACAAAGAATCGCAACCACTTTCCACCAAGCCTTGATATGGGAGCCGAATTAGCGGAAACGCAACCGCCTCCACACTGTAAAAACCAATGGAACTATCCTCTATTCATTGAGTCTCCCCTCTTAAGTATTCTGTTGGCCTGGTAGCCAATCCAGACACAGCGGCGCCAGGGTTCTCACGCGGGGGGGGGGGGGGAGGGGAGGGGGGTACGGAGAGGGGGGCCGGCAAGCCTTTTCTTTACTTATTCTGTGAGGAGCCAACCCGAGGCTCAAAAACTGTCTGATTAAAAAAAAAAAAAAAAGATTCCGGGCTAGGGAGGCGACGTTCTCAAGGTAGGCATGGCACAGAGAGTTGTGGCAATGAGATGCATGTTTTTGCCACTCGGTAAAACAACTTCCTGGCATCAGGGCGTTTACTGTCTTGCCTCCTCTAAACACATGCACCAGCTGCTCTGTCCATATCGGCCTAGCTTCTAACATCAGAATGCTCAGAGTTTAATGACCTTCCCATTGTTTGCACAAAAGCACAGATTACAGCTGTCTCTGTTAAATGGCTTTCTCCACCCACTTTCTACCAACTGGCCAACTTTGCGACAGACTGTCGCCTTTCCCAGGTAAAGTGTTTTGTGAACCAGTGCCTTCCTGTTCCAACCCTAAGTGGAAAGAGGGGAGTGCCACGGCCTAAAGTCCCTCTGCAGTTACCATCTACAGAGCACTGCTTCCCAGAATCACTCACACAGCCAGGTCGCTGGACACAGCATTATGGCCCGCAATCCATCTCTCAGCCTGTTCTCCATCCCCTCCACTATGGCCTTTTGGATACAAGTTCTCTACATTTAAAGTTCACAAATAACATAGATCTCCAAAAAGACTCAAAGTATATCAAAGCTATGTTCTTAATGTTAATTCTAGATGAAATTATGTTTCTATTTGTCACTGAAACAACCAGTAGCTTGTCTACATTGTTTTCCTGCTAGAGAAATGGCAGGCACAACGTTTTACACAGCGTAATTTGCGAGACAACGGGAGTCGAGAACGCGGGTCTCCCGTTGGCGTATTACTGGCAGACCCGTCCAGTTCACTAGATATGAAACGTGGGCTAATTCAGCCTGAACCTCCAGCTGCAGATTGAGTTATCGCTAATGATGTATTTATAGCTAATCAGGAGTCTGGATCGTGAATAAATCTGTGAAACGCACAATTTCGCAAGTGTTATGATTATTAAGGTGCTCCTAAGAAATAGTGCAGTTATTAAGGATAAAACAGTTATTGTGAATGTCAGATGTGTTAAAAACATTCTTATAGGCCACCTAAAGTAAGACTGTTTTGTGCCGGTGGGGAATATTGGCGAACTGAATTGAGTTAAGTTAAAATTCAATGCACATCATTGAGTATAGAAATGGAATAGTCTTCGTTACTGCTAACGTACTTTTTAAGACAAGTCTCCTGCTGTCTTGCTTAGATTTGTATGGTTTCCCCCGTATCACATGTGCCCACGTAAGCTAGTACTCTTCAATCGACACTGTTCTCCATTCAATACTTCCATTGTGACTATTTTCTGACTCTTCCAGAAGTCAAAATAACCTGCGTTCTCCGTGGTCGACAGCGCCCTCTGAGCTCACATACTGCACGTCGCTGTCCTAGCATACTGAAGCATTACTTGAAGAACGTCATCTATTTTTAAATCAAAAAGAAATTTCAAAATGATTTTCTTGCGCAAATACGAGCTCTTTTCTTAGCGAAATGTTTCATGTTTTCTATGAAAAATGTAATAAAACGTGTTTGAACTGGGATTTCAGATCATCGACATCGGAGAAAGTAGCCAGTGGCTGAAACGAATCGAAGGAACTGTACTTCCAAATGTTTATAACAGAATTGTATTTTTCCTCTTGTCTCCATTAAAGTGAGCGGACGTATTTTATGTAAGTTGTGCTCTCTGTAGTAGAATTAGTTTTGATTTGTAATTGAATATGATAAAAAGGGTTTTAGCTATGTTCCATTTAAAAGCAAATGCACTGCCCGCAATTATTAAGTGGTACATGATTTATAATTTTTCTAATATTTGTTTCAGGAAATTTGTCTGGAACTGCGAGCTCAACAGATCATGATAAAGGGACGCAATGTACCGAACGCAATCGTGTTCAGCCATTGATTTTATTCTGCTACAAGCAAAGCGCGTTCCTGATATTATTTGTGGATCATTTAACTGTGACTTCCCATTATTTTGAGCAAGCACAAATTACGTATGATCTGTCCATTGTCTCCGTACTGCGAATTTGGTGCCCTCCCTTCTGTCAGACACAGGCCCAACAAAATTGACTCTGGTGTTAACAATGGTTCGTAAACGGGAAAAACTTCAGAGAAAATTTTATTTTCAAATCATTGCATTCTGTTTAGATGTCTATGAGATGGAGTATGAAGAATGCCCACCACCATCAACAATGACCGTTGCTCCACTGCTCAATGAGAAGAAAACAATATTCAATTGCTAACTTGATCTTTAGAAATTTTGTAGCTTTATTCATATATCGGAGCAAAGTAACGCATCAATAGACAGAAAATAGAACACTAAAATTTCTTCCAGGCTATGGTGTTATTTTGGAATTGAAAGGTGGTCACCGCCTGTAAAAAGAAATTTCTTTGTATAAGGTATTTTGCAGCATGAATTTATCCAGTTTAGTGTTTTCTGTGTTTGGCAAGAGATGGCATGACAAAGTCTTCTCGAGTTGGGCTGAAGCTGCGCTCTTCCGTCGTCAGTGGCACGCACTAACGAAACCAGCTGCTGTTCTGTGACGCGTCTCATGGTAGAAGGGGGGTGCTTTATTCCTTTGTATTTGCAAATCCATTTTACAGCTGCTCGAAGCAAGTAATAATCGTTTTATTTATACACTGTAGGTACTATGAGAGCTGTAGTATTACGCAAGTAATTTAATTAATTTATTTTGTGTAATAAGTGAAAACAGGAGTGTTAGGAAGTCAGTGCTTGGTATTATGATAAACCGGCAGGCTGTCGCATTACAGAGTATCGTGTTGTCAGCTACTTGTGAGGAGGCAGTTCAAACACTTGGTTACTTAACTGGAGCAGCTATTCATAAAGGCATATCTGCTTTGTGTTTGGTAGTCTTACTTAACTGAAGCTGTTATTAAAGAAGGCCTGCCTTTTGGTATATGGTAATTTTACTTACCTGAAGCTGTTATCATTGAAGGCCTACGTCTTTTCTATTTGGTAATTTTGCTTAACTGAAGCTGTTATTAAACAAGGCTTGCCTGCTTCCTTTTAATCAAATTAAGAGCTAGTTCATAATTTGTGTTAGTTGAAGCTCTTATTAATCAAGGCCCACCCGTTTTAATTGCCCTGTGTTGATATCTCACTCAATGTGCGATGTAATTAACTGAAATTGTGATCGCCAAAGACCTTCCTGTTTCTCAAGTAATTGTGTCAATAAGGTAGTAACAGGCCATGACAAACGATGGTACAGGTGCCCTAACCTTTCGCCTTACATCCTTTATCCATAATTATAGGTAACACATTTGTTATTTGATTCTGTGCGTTTCTAGGACAACTTAGTTGCCCTGTCTGCTCTGTGTCTTTTTTTTTTTAAATCGACTTTTGTTAATCTGTTAGCCAGGTTTCTCTCCAAAGCATTTTCCATGTTTAATGTTGTTATGGGGATTCTTCTTACTGTGTAATGTGCCCAGCATTCACACATAATTATATCAGGGGACTATGGATTATATAGATTTTTTTTAATTTTAAAATGTTTTCTATGAGAGAACAAACTATTTCTAAAATTTTTTTTTCACTAGCTACTGGAGCTGCCATGCTTTCACCGCTTTCATATTTTAGGGGATTTAAAGTTCAACAGCGTTTATAATTATTTTGATGACGTTGTTGTGTATAGTCGGTCCTTTGTTGAACATTTTGCCTTCTTCAACAGTTCTTATTGAGGCTTCGATTGACTATTTTGACGGTCAATCCTTCGAAGGTCACTCTCAGCAAGTAGCAAATATCGTTTATGGTACATCTAATTTCTAAAGACTGAATCAGAATCGATCAAGAACTTCCTTCAATCTCAAGAAGTTTCCTCCTCCTAAGAACAAAAAAGAGGGGGGGCGCAGTCGTCATATTTATTGGGTTAGTAAACTACTTTCAGAATTTGGTCACTAATTTCGCTCAACTAGCAGTTCCTCTTAGCAAACTTTGTAAGAATGGACTGGAATTTGTTTTCGGAGACAGTCAGCAAGCCGCGTATGAGGCGATTAAGACAGCTCTGGCTAAGTTGTCAGTATTAGAGATTCCTAATTTCGAGAGGAAGTTCACTCTCAAGACCTGCGCGTGAAATTTTGTGATGGCCGCAGTCCTGTTGCAGGCCAGAGACGACCTGTTGCCTTTGCCCCACGAAGATTGGTGGCACCTGAGCTTAAGTATTTGGGGTATGAGTGTGACGTCCTGGCTGTTCTGTTCGCTCTTGAAAACTTTAAATTTTATCTTGAACACAGAGAATTTGATGTTGAGACAGACAACTAGGCCTTGAGTTGGATTTTGGACCGTCCAAGGAAGACAGGCAGAATTGCGTGGTAGGTGATCTGTACAGTTTTCGTATGGAAGTTCGCCATATCAGGACTCAAATAACTAATTGGCCAATGCTCTCAGCCGCACGTTTGAGGGAGGCGACAACAAATCTGTTAACTGAGGTACCTCAATTATTTTCTGATCTCAGGAGTAAGCAGGACCAAGCTCCTCGTTTAGGGCCTATAAGAAGACGGTTGTTGGCCATGAGGAGGTTCCCGGCTATTCCTTGAGAAAGGGTGTTCTTTGTCGTAAAGCCCGGAAATTACCTGAATCCAAAATTTGTTTACCTGTTGAGCTCGTGCCATCTGTATTTTTTTTTCACAGTTCCTAATTAGGCGGACATCTGAGCCTCTATAAAATACTTGCTAAGGTCCGTGATCGTCTTACACGGCCGTCCTTATATGTGGATATTTGCCTAGGAGTCTAAATGTGTCACTGTGTTCAGGAGTGTGAATATTGCAAAACGGCGAAGCCCAATCCCAACTCACATAAAGGCTTATTGAATTCCCGATGGGAGCGAAGCCGTATGGATAAAGTATTCATTCATTATGTTGGTCCTATGCCTCGAACGTGAGCTGGGAAACCTTATGCACTACTTACTGTTGACGCCTTTTCTCGTTTTGTGTGGCTTTTGCCACGTAGAGGGGTTACCCTCTCGCTAACTATTCGTCATTTAACTCAAATATTTTCCTAGTTTTGTCCACCAGAGGCTCTTGTCAGTGACAGTGCCCCCTCCTTTGCATCACAAGTAGTTAAGCAGCTTATTTCCTTTTTTTTTTTGGTAATGCCATTAAGCACACTGGACCCCTCGCCTCCCCCCCCCCCCCCCAACCCCAACTGTCATCAACCTACATTTTCTGGGAGGGTTAATCGTAATCTTAAGGCCACCCTAATTACTTATAAATTAATGGTACCTTCAATTCACAACAGCGTGAGGCTTCTAAAGCAGTTTCTGTTGCTTTGATGTTTTCTTGTTCCCATAATTCTCCCCTGGCTAATTGGTGGAGTATAAACGACCCGTTGTCTGAGCAAATTTCCCCTTGTGTGATTACGGAAAACTGGGATAGAGCTAGGAGAAACACCGAGCTAGCTCCTCGCCCTCAAGAGAGACGGTATAATTTAGGAAGGAGACCCTTTTGTGGCCGAATTGGGGATAAGGTTTTGGTTCATAATTTTAGCATGGGTGGTAATCAGGCTAACGGTATGGCCAGAAAACTCGCTCCTAGATTTGTGGGACCCTTTGCAATTGTTAAGATCCTAGGTCCTGTTAATCTTATAGTGGTGGCCGAGCGGTTCCAGGCGCTTCAGTCCGGAATCGGGCAACTGCTACTGTTGCAGGTTCGAATCCTGCCTCGGGCATGGATATATGCGATGTCCTTAGGTTAGTTAGGTTTAAGTAATTCTACGTTGTAGGTGACAGATGACCTCAGATGTTAAGTCCCATAGTGCTCAGAACCATTTGAACCATTTTGCAGGCAGTTTACGGGTGGTCTTCACGCAGTGTGGAGCTGGGGCCGGCGGCAGTGCTTGGAGCAACGGAGACAAGATGCGGGTCGGTGTGAAGTTTTCTCTGGGTCGTCGTTCACTGTTTTTCATCAGGACTGGGGAGAAGACAAAGGACTGTTTCGGTTATGCAGTGCGTATCTGGTTGTTCAGCTCTGTGAACCGATTTCACGCTCCGCAAGCTGTTCAGGAGATCTCCAGAATGAGATTTTCACTCTGCAGCGGAGTGTGCGCTGATATGAAACTTCATTGCAGATTAAAATTGTGTGCTCCACCGAGACTCGAACTCGGGACCTTTGCCTTTCGCGGGCAAGTGCTCTACCAACTGAGCTACCGAAGCACGACTCACGCCCGGTACTCACAGCTTTACTTCTGCCAGTATCTCGTGTCCTACCTTCCAAACTTCAGGTGTGAGGACCGGGCGTGAGTCGTGCTTCGGTAGCTCAGATGGTAGTGCACTTGCCCGCGAAAGGAAAAGGTCCCGAGTTCGAGTCTCGGTCGGGCACACAATTTTAATCTGTTCAGGAGATGTTCGTGTTTATATTCATTCAGTCGTCATCCACGCCTTCGTTATTTGATTATGTGTGTTTCTAGGACAAATTTATTGCCGTCTCTGCTTTATGCGGCTTTTTTTGGAGTGACTTGTGTCAACCAGCTGGCCAGGGTTTCGTTTAAAATTTGCTATGGTTAATGTTGTTAAGGGGATTGGTGTAACTCTGTAATGAATTATCTAGTTTATATAATTTTGATTTTGTTTTTAAATTGTTTTACAGGAAAGGACAAACTGGTTTTTGATTTTAATATTTTTTTTCACTATCTTATTGACGCTCTGGAGTTACTATTATCGAGTCCTTTATGTTTCGTGTGTTTGACCTCCAGCTAATGGTAAGATTCAAATGGTTCAAATGGCTCTGAGCACTATGGGACTCAACTGCTGTGGTCATAAGTCCCCTAGAACTTAGAACTACGTAAACCTAACTAACCTAAGGACAGCACACAACACCCAGCCATCACGAGGCAGAGAAAATCCATGACCCCGCCGGGAATCGAACCCGGGAACCCGGGCGTGGGAAGCGAGAACGCTACCGCACGACCACGAGATGCGGGCAGCTAATGGTAAGACCTTAGCGTGTTGTCATTTATATTCCTCTTCGAAGAATTTACAGCTACTTTTGATTTGTTGTCTTCCACACCTTACATTTTTAGCTAGGTTTATTTCCTAGGGCGTATGACCTTATTGGAAAGTTTCTAACAGTGCAGTCGTGGTTAAACAACCACTATCATCTGCAGTGAAATTCAGTGAGACACTGACGTTCCGTGTTTAACAGCACCAACTAAGTGGACGTGAGAGCGTTCCATGTTGGCGGCTTCTTCCCGCTTGGTATTGACTTGCTTGTGGCCATGTGGACGGCTCTCGACCATTTCCTATCGCGACTTGCCATTGTTTGCTGTCGCGTACCCTGACTCTCTGTTGACATTTTGCTGTGGATCAACAGACCTTTATCTGATTTACTGGTTTCTCATAGGGGATATCCCTTTAATGTTATTGTTCTGTTTAGTACATATGGTAACCGTGTTTTAAATTTAATTTTAAATTACTTTATTTTAAATTACTTGGGGTTAAGCACTTTGGGTACGCGATAAAAACGAAACGTTATGACTTGTTAACTAGTTAATATTTATCTTTCGGCGGTCTGCCTAATGTCTTGGTTTTTAACTCGCTTGCAGAAATTTACCTTGAGTTCAATTTTAATTGTATGCTGATTTATTTTAAAATTTTAAAATTTAGATTTTTTTAAGGGCCAATGTTGTTACAGTCTTATCTTCTAGCATCTTGTTTAAGACCGTCAAAAGGGTAACTGTGTTATTGACCATTTTGAACGCTTTTCAAGTGCGTAACTTTAACATGGAAAATGAACTTGGAATTTTAGTATCGGTTCTTCTTGAAGGGGAGCTGTTGTTGCTTTGAATAATAAACGTTTATTGTTATAAGGATAAATGAATAAATGATGTTAGTTAAAGGGACCTACTCCTTCCATGTCATTTCCCTGACCCAGCTAATTCATGATCTCACATGTACTAAGCCTATCTGCCGTTTTCCTCCGGTATCATTTCTCTGAAAACAGTAAATACGGTATCTTAATGTGGTGCGTCAGTAACTATCTCTACTATTTTTTGTTTATTTGCGATAGCTTTTCTTGAGTGGAAGTTAGAACATATTCTGCCTGGACCATCTTCCCATGTATTAATTCACTATCGCGATTTCGGCCTACTATCCTTTTGTCAAGAGACAACTCACTAAGAATTGTGTTCCTTTTAAGGGGACTCCGCTTACATACTCTGAAATGGCAGAAGTCATAGTACAGCGATGTGCACGTGTACTGATGGTGGAAATATCGCGTACACAAGGTGTAACGGGGCAGTTCGCTGGTGCAGCTGTCATTTGTACTCAAGCGCCTCGTGTGGAAAGGTTTCCGACGCCATTACAGACGCACGACGCACGACGGGAATTAAGAGATTTTGAAGGCGGAATA